>NC_082343.1:113467173-113767173 GCF_027477595.1 Haemorhous mexicanus | reverse complement strand
TTTGCTTGGTTTCTTTTCCAACTAAACAGAAAATGTTTCCTTAGTATTTGTTCTATTACCTTATCTCAGATATGTTTTTTTTCTTTTTGCTGCTGAGTAGCATTCCCAATGAAACTGGGTCACAGGAGTAACAAGAGGGATCTTCAGAAGACGAGTAGCTCTTGCTCTTTCCCTGCTTTCTGTTTGGTACTTTAAGCCTCTGCAGAGCTTTTAATCCCAGATCTCTGGATGGGATTCAACAGGCTTAGCAACAAAACATAAAAGCTTACCAAAAGTACCCCAGAAAGGACTGCATTCTGTCTGCCTTTTTCCTAGCTGATCGTTTATTCTTCCGGCTTTCATATCTATCATTTTTAATTACTTTTCCTCATTTTTGAAAGCCATGTACTCTTGCTTTGCATTTGAAAAATATCATCTGGCTTGATAAACCCATGAAATCATGCTGAATGGGGAATATGCATTTCTACTTCCAAAGGCAGCCTCCGGGTCAGCACATGAAAATTCCGAGGTCAAAATGTTGTCAGTAATGAGATCTCAGTATTTCAAAAGTTCACATAGCTCTTTGTACAATGCAGGAGAATCCCTCTGTTTCCTCTGGTGCTGTTTCATGTTAATTTGGAAGCTGCAAACCAGCATGAAACGTTTCAAATAAAACATCAGAACATCTAAGATCCTAATTTGTGGCCTTTGCAGAATGCTGGCGTTGAAGCTGTTGAATTCTTAAGAATGAGAAAAAGACAGTATATGAATCTAAAGAACGTAGCAGGGAAATGAGAAGTGACTTAATTACAAATGTTCCTGATATGTATTTTACATGGAGAAGAGACCCATTTTTTCCTGCTTTACACTGCCATTATAGAAGGTGCAATTAGTAATGATTTGTTTTATCAATATTTTTTCTCCTCCCCTCCCTTTTCCAAATGTATACCTCACATTGTAAGTATAAATTAAAACCCATGCGACTTGCTCACCTTCTTCTGGTAGTCCTTGGAGCAACTCAAATGCTCCTGGTAAACTCATTCCAATTTTGCAATACGTGTTGTGGCTGAAGGAGGGGATCTGGAAGTTCTCATCACTGCAAACAGAGAAAGCTTTGAATTCTAACACCCAGAAGTTCTTCACCAAGTTCTTGAGGAAAAATTGACACCAAAAGTCCAACAGACCTGTAGACTGAGGTTCCACAAATGGTAAATCCTGCTCAGCTGGAAGCCTTGATACTTTTATGAGAGAATGGCTTATTTCAAAGTTTGAATGACTTATTTTCATCTTTCCTTCCTCGTTTGTGCTCCAAATTATTGGCGTATCAATGAGCAAGAAGCAGAGAGCAAAGGGATTATAAGAAAATTTCTCATGTTTCTTAAGCAAAACAAAATGTGGACGTCATGAAAATACTGCAAAATTTAAGCAGTAGCATTTTTCTACACTCACTGAGGCCTGGAGAGGAGACAAGAACTACATGAAGGTTGACAAATATTAGTGTAAAACAGGGAGTTGAGCACAAGCTTTTCTTTCCAACTTCAGAAACATTTCCTTGAAAGCCAAATACTTAGAGGCTGACCTCTCATTCTGGGCTGTTTTAAAGTATGAGAACCCTTTTTGTTTTAAAACACTTCTTAAATTATTTAAGAATACTTATTGTGGCTCTATATGTGACACCTTTATCATTTGCTCACAAAACATGTTTATTGAGCGTCTATAGTCCAAGGCCCTAGAGCTTAGAGAAGCAGGGAACCTCTCTGAGCTGAGCCCAAGCTCTGAACCTTTAGAGTTTTGTCTGTTATTGATGTTTGCATCCATCAGAAAATGCTGACAAACTGGACTTCCAAACCTTCAGAAACAACCCAGAGATGCAAAAAAATGTGATTTTCTCCCTGCCTTCTACTCCTTTAAACAAACCCAGCAGGGTATATCAGATGTAGATTGAGGATTAAGTTATAATTACAATCAATATCTTTTCCATGCCCCATTCTCCAAATAATATATATTTCAGTCAGTGCACTTTGGGGATTTATCTCTGTGAGGCCTGTTTCTGCCCAAATCAGTGTGTCTTTCCCTTTGATATTCCCACAGTGTTCACATATACCCTCAAACATACACAGCCCTGGGTAATATGTCTCCAATGCGATGAAATCAATGGGAACACAGCCTTTTTTGCCTGACAGTATTGTCAGGGTGTATTATCTGGTTTAGGCTGTGGCTTCAGTTCATAGCAGTCGTCAGTTAAATTTCCCTTTCTGAAGCTGAGCAAAGTGTGGTAATGTCACAGCCACAGGCGACTGCCGCTCACAGGACGGTTTACCGGTGGAGCTTAGCCTCCTGGCTTGTCACAGTGTATATATCTCAGGGTCTTCTTTTCCTTCCTACTCAGAGATTTCCAAGAATGTTGCCTGGAGCAGTCATGGGATGCAAAAAAAGAGAGATTTTTGTTCTGCACTTAGCAACATTACCGCACTTCACACTCAGTTTCTGATAAGGGGAAATTTAACTGACTGCTCTGAACTAGATATACCAGATAATACACTCTGACAGTGCTGTGGATAAAGGCTGGCAAACCTACTAATTTATATTTCATTATCCCTGCACTTGGCTTAATCTGTTATCTCTTACTAAACGCTAGCAAGCTCACAAAGAGCTGCACTGAACAGCAGAAAAATGGAACCACAAACACCTCTTGAACACAGGGTGGCTTCCGTGCCAGAGGGTAGATGGGGCATTTCGGCTACCCAACCCTCCCAAAAGTGAACCCACAGCACTGATGCACGGCCTGCTCTTTAAACCAAGGTCTGTATCCCCATACAACCACCTGTCTGTCAATGCAGAGTGGGATTTTTTCTTCCCTGGGTCTCTGAAGGGGCGTTTGTTCCATCTGTAGGTGTTCAAGATAGAGGTTCATCGGGAGAGCTGTGGTTGTCAACACAGCCCACAACTCCAGCTATTTCAGAAGTGGGTGATATACACAGATCAAAATGCTCCCTTGATTTCCAGTCTCCGAGGAATGGTAATATGAGTTATAGCAGGTGGTGATCAAGTTTTAATCTCCTCAAGGCTGAAATTCAAAGTTCAGCATCTCGCGCAGCCTAACCTGCTGTGTCAGTTGTCCATTTTTGTTTCCTTGATGCAATGAGCAAGAATAAACCAAAGAGCCATTTTCAACTTGATATCCAGAGAAGAATATTCAGAATGTGTTACAGATGATTATCTGTAGGCAATAACGCCTTCCACCACTGAGTAAAGCTAGGTCAAGGGATCAAGAAAATGTCATTAAAAGACAAAGTTTACTTAATTACCTGAGGGACATCCTTCAGGGCGAGGCTGCTGTGTTGGTTTAAGGATTTGGTTTTTGCTTACCTGCAGTGAATCTATGGCCATGATACTGAGCTAAAAACCAGGTTCTCTCGGTAACTGACATAATGCAAGTCTTTCAGCATGACATAAAGGGAGATCATAAAACCAAAATACCCTTTTCCTCCCTTGAGAAAAGTGCACTTTATTGCTCCCCAGTCAAGTATTCCCCCTTATTTCTTCCCACTGTGGTTGGAATCTTCTTTCTTTCTTTCTTTCATTTTCTTTCTTTCTTTCTTTCTTTCTTTCTTTCTTTCTTTCTTTCTTTCTTTCTTTCTTTCTTTCTTTCTTTCTTTCTTTCTTTCTTTCTTTCTTTCTTTCTTTCTTTCTTTCTTTCTTTCTTTCTTTCTCTTTCTTTCTTTCTTTCTTTCTTTCTTTCTTTCTTTCTCTCTCTCTCTTTCTTTCTTTCTTTCTTTCTCTCTCTCTTTCTTTCTTTCTTTCTTTCTTTCTTTCTTTCTTTCTTTCTTTCTTTCTTTCTTTCTTTCTCTTTTTCTTCCTTCCTTCCTTCCTTCCTTCCTTCCTTCCTTCCTTCCTTCCTTCCTTCCTTCCTTCCTTCCTTCCTTCCTTCCTTCCTCCACTTCCTTCCTTCCTTCCGCCACTTCCTTCCTCTCTCTCTCTCTTTCTCTTTCTCTTTCCCTAATTTCTCTCTCTCTCTTCTCTTTTACCTCATCCCATATCCAAAATCCCCCAACATGCTCTTATGCTAGAAATTCAAGGGCTAACACTGACTTCCCTTCCAAGTGCATAATTTATGAATAAAACTCTCTAAGTTTTGTGGACCATCTGACTTTTGTCATTCCTTTTTGACCATGAACATAAAATAGTTTTTCATTTTTAGCCTAAATAAAGTCCAAGATAAGCTTTCAGATCTAAATTAGTCTTTTTCTTCACATTTTTTGATTTCTAACATTGATGGTGTTCACCACACAGCTTTTAAAATCCATGAAAACACTTAAACTGATATGGCTTTGCTTCTTTTTAAATTAGAGAAGTGGCTTTGTTTTGATTTTTCATGACTAACTGACTACAGAATCAAATATTTTTAGGTTAGGATCTTGTTTTCTATCACTTTTAATACACAAAAATGCAGACTTCCTCCTACTTAGCTGTTGTTTTTGTCTGGATCAGCATTCAAAAAACACATTGTGAGATACTGATACTGGCTAGGTGAAATTTGTGTTTTCCTTTTAAACAAAAGCCCCTTCAAGGTAAGCACTCTGTGTTTAAAAAACAGACTCTGAAATACAACATGCAGCAATGATTTTTTTAAATTTAAAATTTTGTCTTTGGCAGAGTTTAGATACCATTTAAAAGGGAAGCAATGGTAAATATCCTACACATCAGCTAGGTGTGACTCTTTTGCAAGGTAGAAAAGTGTCTTTTCCCCTTCCTGGCTGTATTTTTAATTTTATCATTTTTGTTCCTCCCTCCATCTGAAACGGGGACATCTCTAGAAAGAAGATAACTTAGTTGGAATATGAAATCACTAATTTTTGTTTAAGAAAAAGAACGTACTAATGTTAAGGAAGAAAGAGAAAAAGGGCTTTAGATTTTGCATGTCTGTGTTTAGGATTCAAGTTGAATTTTTTTTATGTTCAGAGATAATCATCAAACCACTTTTCAAAGTAGTCTCAATGTGAATGTGAAGACTCCAAGATTACATTTTGATTTTTTTATCATTCTATTAATATGTTGTTAAGCCATATAATAATAATTTGCTTAGTATTTCTAAAAAATGTCTGACATATGGAGAATATGGTCTTGGGCATACATATGCCAGCCTAAGGAATAGGTGATGTGGGTTCTCTTGCTGGCTTGGATGTAAATGTCCTGGATGTCATAAGTCAAGTGGTTTGCTATTTCTATACCTGTTTTTAAAATGGGGTAGCCAGTCCCTTCCTCACAGGGGTAGATCAAGGGAGATAAATTTTATAATGATGCTGAACACCACTGGACAGGGAGTAAAGGTGGCTTTGAGCTCCACATTGTCAATTAGGATTGCCCCAGGGCTTGTCTAAATAACGAATGGCTTTTGGTGTTGTTGTGACATTAATGAGCTCTGACTCTGCCCCATTTCTGGCCTCCCTTCAACACTCCTGGCCCATCTTCCTTCCCATCAGCTGAGGATGGACACAGTGATGCAGCCAAGCTTTTTGTCGTTTGTCTTGGTGTTTGCTCCTTGTTTGGTACAGCCCCTTGCTGAGGAGTTTACAGGGTCATCTTAAAACTCAGCCACCTGTGATGTGTGTCCCTTAGACAGTTGTAAGAACAAAGATTTGGAACAAAACCCCAAAAATCCATAGTCTTAAATGCCACAGAACCTCCTCTCATTAGGAAAAAACATATCACAGATGACAGAGAAAGCTCTGGCACCTTGTAGCAAAGTTAAGAGAGGAAGTAAAACCCTCAGAGCCATAATATGATCCTGGCAAACAGAAGTCCAAGACTTTGTTTGATATCCAAGGTTTCCTCCCAGACCTCTCTGATGAGGAATATTTTTAGAACAAAATTACGACAATTTTCAAGAGCACAAACAAAGGTTAACTAAAGAAAAATTCTCATTCACCCTAAGTCTAGAGAAGAGTTTAAAGTCTAAAGTTTAATTCTGGGAGAGGACAAAAGCAGTAAAAGGGATTTACAGCAGAAAGAGATTTTTGAATCTTATAGTACAGAGAAAATATAAATATTAAGAAGACAATGGTGATATCTGAAATATGAAATGTATTTGGAATATAATAATTTTGGCTTAATACATAAATACTTCCACTGAGATTCTTACATACTCAAATACTTTTAAAATTTTGAATAATTTTGTCTACTGCAAAACTTTCTAGAAGTGTTGTGGCTAAAAAGAACACCTGACTGAAAACAGGGCTTTGCAGTTTCTTTTAAGAGATACAGCAACAGTTAGTACTCCATTCACTTGGTAACCATGCCTGTGTGTGTATGAGCCTCCACTCATCCCAACATCCTGTAGTATTCTGGGGTAACAATTCCTTACACTCTTTTATTGAGTCACAGAGCCATAGAAGGATTTCAGGTGGCAGGAACCTTAAAGCTCATCCAGCTCCAACATCCCCCTGCCATGGGCAGGGACACCTTCCACTAGACCATGTTCCTCCAAGCCCTGTCCCACCTGGCCTTGGACACTTCCAGGGATGGGGCAGCCACAGCTTCTCTGGGCAACCTCTGCCAGGGCCTCACCACCCTTTAGGTAAAGAATTTCCTCTTAATATCGAATCTAAATCTCCTTCCTTTTATTTTAAAATAATTTCCCCTTTTCCTGTCAATATCTGCCCATGTAGAAAGTTGCTCTCCTCATTTTATAAGCCCTCTAAAGTGACTGCATTTTGTTTAAAAATATTTAAATATCCAGGACTCTGTGTCCTGTGTTTGGAGGTTTATTTGAGAGGTGGGACAGCTGCATTTCAGTCTATGCTCAGTGCATGATTCATTATTTATGCATAGAGAAATGGCACCACCAGGAATGACAGAAAGCATTCCACCTCAGGGTATGTTCCACACTGATCATGGAGACACTCCCTTACCAATGGAAAGATAAAGGATTAATCCCCTCTGTGCAAAAAAGAGAAACTGAAATGATTTTTCACATCCAAAGTGAATGTCCTAACTTGCTCAGTAGAAAAGGATGGTTTACTTCTATGGCAATGACGTGAATCAAACTTGTTTATGATTTTTTGCTTTTTTTACAAATGCCTAAAATCAAATTTTGCAGCAGATGAGTAGAAATTTTATACATTTTTGCTTAAAATACAGTGAAATCTTCAATGAAATGGAATTGCTATTTCTCCTCCTTATTCCTGGTCTGTTGCTAAGGCCAAATCTGTTACAATTACTGCCAAAATTAAAGCAGTGATCAATCATTTGTTTCTAAATGAAAGAGCAAAAATAAACAAACAAACCCCAAACAAAAAACAGACTCACAATGTGTAAAAGGAAAGGAAGAGTCATTAAAGGATATGAAAGTTAACAAGACAATCTAGTTGCAAAGATGGGAAAATGATTTTTTGGTGGTTGTTTTTGCTTAGATTTTGGAAGCAGACAATTATATTCGTGAGGAGGAGAGTTAAGTCCCATAAAAATTAAGATATTTCAGGGGAGGCTTTCAGCTGTGCAGGTGGATGGGATAGAGTAAGTAATTCACACACTCTATAGAGAGATGTCCACCCTGTGAGCTTGAGCTCAGTGACAACAGATGAAGCTGTGTCAGGGGAGGTTTAGGTTGGACATTAGGAAAAGGTTCTTCACCCAGAGGGTGGCTGGGCACTGAACAGGCTCCCCAGGGAAGTGGTCACAGCACCAAACCTGCCAAAGTTCAAGAAGCTTTTGAGCAATGTTCTTAGGGAGAGGGTGGGATTGCTGTGGTGTTCTGTGCAGGGCCTGGAGTTGGACTCGATGATCCTGACGGGTTCCTTCCAACTCAGGATGGTCTATTGTTCTGTTATCCTATAATTCTATGCTGTAGAAGATGAGTGGTATCAGGGAGGTCCTGCAGGCAAGGGTGAAGAGCTTTTTGGGCAGTCCTATCATCCTTCCCACACAGATAATTCAGGAATTAATCATAGTCTCAGTCTCTGAATGTAGGTCCAAGATCCACACAATATTGATTTCCTAAGATTTACATTGTCTAAAATCTTTTTTCAGTCTCTCCCACTCTATAATCGTGCTGACTAGGATTTATTCACTTAACTTGATGCTTGATGACAAAATAGGAACTTGCTGCTGGTGGTGGGTGTGCATCTGACCTATTTTCGGTGTCTATGTGGGCTCAATTCCATTCATTTGTGGAAATGTTTATTTCTTCCCACTGACCACAAAGATGGCCTAGGACTACCAGCTCACCTCCCAGCATCTACAGCTGAAGGAAAGAATTCCATTTAAATATGTTCTTCATGCTAATCTGAGAGTCATGGATAAGATCTTCACTGCAAAGCAACAAAATGTTAAGCTCAGCTTTTGGATTTCTTTCCCTGTGTGTCTGTTCTCCCCTCTAACTTCTGATAGATGGTCATTCAGCTTCAGCTGGCAGCATCCAGGGCTCCTCAGGGCATTATTCAGGGCCCATTACCTTTTGAGCTCTAATGATACCCTGCCAACAGCAATCCTCTATGCATGCCATTTATTCCATTACACTAAACAGGGGTAATTTGGTAAATTGAGTGTTTAAGTAGCCTAAAGGTAAATATTTTTTTTTCTCTCTTTTGCAAAATGATGATGTTCCCTTTGGCTTCAGTAGATTTTTGGTTTTGGAAGGGCTTATATTCATTCGCCTTTAATTGTTCATAAAAGTGAAAGGTTAAATAATGCCAGAGAGAAAAAAGCTAAGTCAAGCCCTGAAACAAATGTTAAATAAAACCAAAATCAAGCAATCAGTTAATTCAAATCTACTTTTTCTTTCAGATGTAACTCTGATAACTTCATCCTCCCTGTTCTTTTTACCCAGCAACAAACATTTTTTCCCCAAGGGGAAAAAAAATAAGTTGCTTTTGCAAAGTAAATTAACTACATCCCTTGAGTTTATCCTGGTGCTTACCTCTTCCTACTTTTAGAAAGCTGCATGCAGCTTAGGGGAGGAGTTTGTTCCAAAATCCAAATATTCCCAGTTTTCAAGCGAGTTTCTATAAACTACAGAAGTAAGAGGAAGCATGGGGTTGGATGGTTGACTCTTTGGAAATTACACTGCTCAAGCAGAAACCAGTTGTTGAGCTTAAGTTAGAAATCTGTCTTCCAGAAAGCTAAAATTCAGTAAAACTTATATCAAGCATTAGGTGTTGATGAAAATAATAGCTCGACCTCAAGGAGTACCAGGAATTTGCCCATTGTCTTTTCATTTAGGCAAAGATATAAAAGGCTTTAAAATATCTAAAGGAAAATTTCCCCTTGCCCACACCCCTTTTCTGGAATATTAGTTTTATCCAATGACTAAATGCCATAAAGACTCTATCTCATTTATCTTTATACATCCTCTCCCACCAATAAGTTATTTGTTTAGGAAAGCCTTAGAGCCACAGAGCATAATTAACTGTTGGATCAGGCCCACAGGAAAACCATGACCCACAACCCAACTACCTCAAGAAAAATTTTAAATTTCCCCAAGTCTCTGAGGAGGCAGAGGTTTTATTTTTCATAGTCTCTACTGTGACATGTGTGTTGATCCTAAAAAGGACAGTGCTTTTTGATATTCTGTCACAAGAATAGATAGCCAAGAGCTCAGAGGTGACTGGAGCTTCAGGCTAACAAGGATTTACTCCAGAATAAACACTGGCCTGCTGGTTGCTGCCAGGCCTTATTGCCCTTAGTGAGGGTCACTGAGCCCTGGGGTAAAGGAAAACAGAAAGGTCAGATTCATCCCACTTAACCACAGCTACAGAGAAATTAAATTAACCAAATGTCTGGTTGAGGTTTTTTGTCAATGGGGAGGTGAAAGCGCCTCCCAAAAATCACTCACTCCACCTTAGGACAAAGGCTAATACCCTTTGGAGAGATTTACCCACTCCAGTCTGGAATCATAGGATCCTTAAGGCTAGAAAGGACTTCCAAGATCATCAAGCCCAATCTTTGACTAAATGCCACTGTGCCCATTCAACTCAGGAAGTGCCCTGTAAAACTGTTTTTTGAACATTTCCAGGGATGGTGGCTCCACCACTTACCTGGGGAGACTGTTCCAGTGCTTACCTTCTCTCCCAAACCTTTCCTAATATCCAACCAATTTCTACCAAGGGAGTCTACAGCAGTAATATGGTATCAAAGGATCATTTAATCTGCAACAGTACTCTGAGTCCAACCATTAACTCAGCACCACTGTGTTCACCTTTAAACCACATCCCCAAGTGCCACATCCACACCCTTTTGAGCAATTCCAGGGATGGTAACTCTGCCACTTTACTGGCTCCTATTCCTACTGGTTTCCTGGTTCCCTGGTGTCTAACCACCCTTTCAGTGAAGGATTTTTTCCTAATACATAATCTAAACCTCCCCTGGCACAACACAGGGCCATTTCTTCTCATTCTGGAGAGACAAGACTGTATCTTTTTATTGGCTCAAGCAAGACTTGTCCCATTCTTTCCCTAGGTGGCCCAGAGAAATCTGGCTTGCTGTTTAACCATTTGAGAGCATGGTGGTGTCCCTAAGCACAGGATAAAGTCTCCCAAAAAGGTGTGGGTAGGAGCATCCAAGGCATGTGTACACTGACAAGGCTTTGTGGATGCTCTCCTCCACCCCAGGCTGCAGATAACACTTGCCTGACTTGTGCTCCAGCAGCCAGAGCCTTATTTTCTTGTATGCTAAATTCACTCCTTTTTAAAGGCAGACACTCAGATTTAAAGAGCTTGCTGTGATTAATATTTTAACTCATGGTAGAGAGGGAAGCAAGGGTTGAGATGCTGGAAAAGCATCTGTTAAGAATGTCTTCTCCCATCCATTTTGAACTTTTTGTCCTTTCAGCAGTTGAAATGTGTGACGTGAGTACATTTATGTACAAAGAGGATGAAGCAGGGGCAAGATGTAATTAGCCCTACAACATGTAGTGTACTCTCTACATTAAAAGTGTGTTTTCCTCTTTGCACCAAAAAAAAAAAAAAAAAAAAAAAAAAGGAACAAACCATTCACATGGAAATGGAATAGATCCCTGTGGTGATTAAAAACTCCAGTAGAAAGATACATATTTAATGAATAGATAGCATAGATAAAGAGGAAGAATGCATTTACAGTAGAAAGCAGCTAGAAGGACTGTACAGCCTTTACTGCAGTGCAGAATCAGCTGGAAACATGGCTTATTAAGTTGTTTAAGTACACAGGCAAGGGATTTAGGAAGGAGGATGGAAAAGCTAAGGGTATGTGAGTATAAACAGCATGTGGTATTGTAGGTGTAACTACAGCTTGACTGGAAAATGACACTGGTTGAATTCACACCCAGCTCTTGCTCTAGGAGAGAAACTCAGGGTACAAAAGGAAGTGAATTATGGCTCCTGGTGTTGGTTTGTCTGTCTTATCAAGTAATCAGATTGTCTGATCTACACTAATCAAAATAAAATTAAGAAGTACACTGTTTTTGGATCTTGTTGAATAAATTAGATGCAACCCAAGCATGAGATAAAATAATCCCTGTTTTCAAGGCATAGTCATATGAATACATGCTTAAATACAGTAGTAAAATCTTAAATTTGTTGGGAAGGAGTTTCAAGAAACAAGTGGCTTTGGCACTTGGGAACACCATTTAGTGCTGGACTTGGCAGTGCTGGGTTTAGTTTGTCTTGGTGACCTTAGAGTCCTTTCCAACCTTAATGATTTTACTATGGTTCTGTGAGGTCCCACACCCTCTCATGTCCTCCTTAGCATTGGGGGAAGCTGGGATCAAGCCAGCACCTAAGTCTGGCCATCTGAATGGACCTATAGATGTGAGCTAGCTGTTCTCACCTCTCCTGAGCATCAGCAGAGAAGTTGACTTTAACTGAACAATGCATTTGATCTGTTTTAGACTTTGGGACTCATAAACTACTCCTTGGAAATGCTTATTTCTCTCTTTTATCTTCAAAGGGAAGGCAGGCATCAGATGACTCTTGGTGAAATGAGTCCCATCCCACATCTCTCAACAGCCCAGATCCTGTTGGATGCCATCAGTGGCAGGCAGACAACAACCCTGCAAGAGGGATGGTTGAGAAATAGAAACTGGTAGACAGCCAGGAAACATCAAATGGAAAATTAGTTGATTAGAAAAGGAGAAGCACAAGGTAGTACAAGTGTCTCTTGTTTCCCATAGGAGAAAAAGCAAGGCCTTCCATAAAGAAAAGTTATTTCTCCTAAACCATTACTCTGAAAAAACTCAAACTCAACACTGAATTAACAGGTTCAGGAGTTTAGGATATTTTATTAAAAAAAAAAAAAAAAACACTAAACTGAGAAAAATAAGTAACAGTTTTTGTCCAAAAATTTGAAAATAAGCATTATTGAATTTTTTCTGTCTGCCCTAAAGCCAGTGGGACTTTTCTTCTGGGATGTTTCTTCTGTCTTCTGACCCCCAATCCCTCACTTTTGCAGACATTTTTACAGTGAGTAGAAGAACTAAAATTATAATCTGAGGAAGACAGCCTAAATAATAAATGTGCTCACATTTGGGGATCATTTCAGGTGTTCTCTAAACCTCTGTGAAGCAGTGTGGGTAAATAGAGTTTGTATTAGTTGCTTATAATTAATCCCAGTAGTTTTAAGTCAGAATCTTCCTGCTCCAGGGGTTCAGAGAAGGAGATAGGTAGAAAGGCAGGCAGGGATTCTCTGGAAAGTGAACGGATGTAACAAATCAGTTTATTCAAACCTGGCAACATTCTGATGATTTTCTTCTTTCTGACTGAGACCTCTGAGCTGCACTCTGCTGAGGAAATTAGCATTGGTCCAGCTGTGCTTTTGCCCTGGAAATGCACAAAATACAACTCCTAAGCACCTTGAAGGAAAGACTACACAATAGAAATAGAAATAAAATAACTGATGTGCTTTTTCCCTCTTAGTTTTCCAGCATTTATTCAAATCATTTCCCAAAGTAAAGTAGTAATTCAGAATGATAATTTTTAAATGCTTAATCAGTAAACAAAGTCTCCTTCTTTGCATCAGGCCAGTGTAAAGGACCCAACTAACTGAGAGTAAATAGCAAGTGACATATGAAAAATATAATTAATGCATGAAAAGAAATCCAGGGTTCCTTGCCGTTTTCTTTGCAAGTCTATTTTAAAAATGCTCCAAAGGTGCAGCTCACAAGGACATTCCTAATTTCTTTTGCAATCATTCTTATGGCCCATTGTCAGCAGAGCAGATACAAGAAGTAAATGTAGATGAGATTCACCTCACCTAAAAATAAGATAAATCCTAGAGTTCTCTAGTTTCTATCTACAGTCCTTGGAAAAAGAAACTTGAAGAGGAATTCATCCTGTCTTACAGTATATGTGTAAGAAGATATTTCTGCTCTGGAAGTGTCTCTGTAAGGAGTTAACTTTTCTTCCAAGTGAGGTGGGAGTCAGGTGTAAAATGAACAGTTGGTTCTAGACAAGGACAAGAAGAAAGGGAAAAGAATCATATGATGGAATAATCTGCAGTATATTTGTTTTTTTCTGAAGGCATTCCAACAGCAATGTGTAAAACAAAGCCAACAAAAAAACCTAGAGAAAATCAATGCTGCATGTCACATGGTCTAAGAACTGGTCTTTGTGAGGAAAGAGGGAGATGGATGCTTCAGAATAATACAAAAAATGAACAGACAGCTGGGTGAATTTGAAACATAACAGTAAATATTTAGTAAGACAGTGGATCAATGAAAAAAATAGGAGAGAGAATGCTGCAGAATCATGATCAGCTGCAGTCATAAATCTGTAAAAGAATGGATTTTTTTCCTGCAAACAGCAGAGAGAAACACTAGGTAAAAATAACAAAAAAGGTTTATTTAATGAAAGGAAATAAATTTTTGTAAGTTTTGATCAGCAATATTAATATATTTCTCAAAAAATACAACAACTAAACACACACAAAAAAGACTGCCAAACAAAAGATCATGAGAAAAAGGTATAGGTATAAAATGGCTTATATTATAAAATGGCTAATGTTATATTTTCTGATTCTTATTTGTATGAAAGACCTTCATTGGACATATGGTGCCACCTTCTAAAAATATGTAACTTCTCTGTTTGGCTATGGCTACTGTTAATGATGAGTGTGGAATGGACATTGAAATTTAAGTGTTTGAAAGGCAGAATAGCAGATCCATACTCCTGTGATTCATCTTCACTTGTAGTTCTAGAGCTGAGAAGAGAGATATTTGTTAATGGGGTTTAAAGAACCGGGGCTGTGTCCTGTAAGACATCTCTTGTGCCTAAGGCCTTTATCTACGGAGTTACCATGAGAAATGGTTTTATTTTTCTCCCAATAAATTCCCTTTTATATCCCAGTGGAGGCATGCTATTGATCATCGCATGTCTTGTCCCACAGTTTGAAAAATTGGCTATTTAGGTGGAAAATCCTGCAGGAAAACAAGCATTTCTTCAACTCATTTACTCAAGGCACTGTTACAATAGGCCCTAATACAGGATGGATAAAGGAAGGCATTTTTAATTAGGTAGTGACAAAGGCTTTAATATTTTTTTTAAGAATAAATATGGGTCATTTAGCAGTAACTTTTCTGAGTGGCTTGTACATTAAAGCATCGGATAGAAAGCTGGGAAATTTTTGGGACAAATTAAAAGTTGGTCCTGCTAGTACAACAACAAGCTAAATGAGATGTGTCAGCACTGGATACACACAGGTCTACATGTGTCAATGCCCATCTACCGTGCAGGAAAAACCTGCTACACTACACACCCAGTCTTGCTAAACTTGAGACTTGCTCAGAAGAATTATGGCATTAAAGGGAGGATATCATGAAACTTACTGTCAAGTAATGCCTTCCTTTCTTAGGTCATTTTCCCAGTGGCTTCTTGGTAGCTCTCCACCTAGGACCTGTCTTTCCAATATATTAGAGAGGATATTGAATCTGTCAGTGCATATGCAGCTATTTTAGGGTAACTAATTGCAAACAGTTCATCCAGCTGGACAGCCAAAGCAATAATATTAAAGATTAATGCCCCAGTTCAGCAAAAAACATGGGCATGTGCATATCCCTGTGGCTTCACTGAAACACTTAGAGGAAGGTTTGTTGAACTAAGTATATCACTACAACAGAGCCTTAAAAATGATGAATTCACATCCCAGATGCCACGAAAACAGTTCTAAGAAATCTGAAAAGATTACTGAATCTGACAAATCCAGGTTTAAACTTCTAAATAATGCTATAAAATACAATAATCATAGAATAATAGAATAGTTTGAGCTGGAAAAGACCTCTAAAATCATCTAGTCCTATGACCTATAACAAGCAGGACATATTCAAATAGATCAAGTTTCTTATAACTCCACCCAACTGGACATTGAATGGTTTCAGGGATGGAGTATCTACCCCCTCTCTGGCAGTACTGGTCCTAGAACACATTCTTGAGAAAAAAATTGCTTGTCATTGATCTCCATCCGGACACTGAGCCACAATCCAGCCAGTTCTTCATGCACTTGAGTCAATCCAACAAATTCAGTTTAGAGAGAAGGGTGTCTAGGTGGAATGTGTAAAGGCCATAGAGAAGTGCAGGTAGATGCTCTTCACAGCTCTTCCCTTGATCATTGGTGCACTCACTCCATCATACAAGGCCACAAAGGAGCCAGGTAGATCTTGCCTTAGGTGGAGCCCTGTAGACTCCCTCAAATAACCTCCCTGTCTTCCATATTCCCTAACATGGCTTCTAGGAGGATCCATTCCAAATCTTCCTGGGCAGAGGTGAAGATGATAGGTTGACAGTTCCCAGGGTCTTCCTTTCCATCTTTTGTGAAAATGAGAGTGATGTTTTTCTTTATCTGGTCACTGGGCACTTCACCTGACTGCCATGACTTCTGAGATATAATGGAGAGTGGTTTGACAATTACATCACTGATTCCCTTAATGCTCTGGGATGCATCTCATCAAGTCCCATAGATCTATGTATGTTCTGGCTCCTTAGGCGAACCTGGTCTTCTCTTACAGGGAGAGGGATGTTGATCCCACAGTCCCTATCCTACTCCCCATCCACTCAAAAGATGTGGGAAGAGACACTGTTAGTAACGAACGAGGCAAAAACTTTTGGAGTACCTCAGTTCCTTGCTCTTCAGGGAGTATATTTTCTTTGACCTTCCTGTTCTGGCTGACAAATCTGTAGAAGCCCTTCCTGTTACCCTTTGCATTTCCTCCTGCTCATTTCCTGTGCTGCCTAAATTGATGTAGAGGCTTCAGCTGGGCTGTTGGCTTTTTCAGCATCTTAGAGGAATACCCTTTAGATCCTTTTATATATTTCACTTGTTAAATGTAACAATGTAACAAAAATAAATTAGAATAAAATTAAAATATAACCAAAAGAATCCAGAGCTCCTATTGCTAAAGCTCTTTTTCTTGGAAATGATACAGTTTATGGAAAAATAGATTGATTTTGACCTGAAAATTTACTCCCAGCGTGGGAATCCTTCCATTTTTCCACTCATGTGATTTCAGCTATATGAAAATGGAATAACAAACCTCATTTACTTCTCTATAGCCAAAGGACATGAATAGATACCTCAAGGGGGCAACCCATTCCATTTGTTTTAGGATGCATTCAATTGCACTTTGGATGTCCCTGGTTCTTTTTGTCATCTGCAAGGGGCAAGACTAACTGCCCACTTTTGGACTTCAAACGTTGAGTGCACTGAATACTATCTTACAGGTTCACTGCCTTCTACTGGAATTTTTCTCTATCACTTTAATACATCTGATATATATGTGCAGTGGAAAAACATAGAAATAACTATGCTAAATAAGTCTCTCCATCAACACCATTCCACCCAACTCACGCCAAGATGGGTGGAAATATAAATGACAGCAATGTTTGGCCTGCCACTGACACCTATCCACACATAAACAGTCACAGTTAGATGAGATGCTTCACAGTTTCTCTGAATATTTAATTAGTACAAAAACTTGGTTTCTTTGAGCTCCATCAAGAATAAAATTAAAAAGCCCAGCTTCACTTACCTCACGTTGACAACAATGAACATTAGAACTTCCCCCAGTGCCGCAGGTTTAGCTCTGTGGCTAACGCTGAGATGTTGGCAATCAGAAAAGACTTGGGGCTAATCACACTTCTTTATCACCACAGGGATAAACTTAAGTGACAGACAGGCATGGGCTAATTACTTTTAATAGTTTCCCATTGCTCTGGCTGATGACACAGCGCTAAAAAACCATGCTCCCCCCCCTCAATAAACCAGAATTTCACTTCCATGGCACTACGTCTTTATCGCCGCTTCGTTACTTCAGGGGAGCTGCGTTCTATAAAATGCCTTTCCCTGTGGCTTAAAGTAAAGATTTTTTAAATAAATTAATACAGTTTATGTTGGGCATCTACCACTTGAAGGGCTAATGATTATTGACTACCCTCCAGCAGACATCAGGGAGTCTAGCCTCAGGCCCTTCCCGCTCGCCCCAAACATGCCGAATGTTAACACATGTTTCTAGATCCTGGCTGGGATTGGACACAAACAAGGCAGTCAGAATGGACCATTTAGTGTACAAGCCAAGATGACAGATCTCTGCTTAATACAAGGAAGACAAAAATTCGTATCTTATTGAAAAAGGCAGAAGAGCCCCGGGTGCTTTCGCTTTGTGATTCTGCAGCAAAAAGTGGGTTGTGTCAATATAAGTCTATGTCACCGGCTCGCAGCTGCCACACTGAATTGACCCTGCTAGCTGCAGACAGAAAGGCCTTCCATTTCCAAATTCTCTCTAATGCTCATCTGCGAGAGTGAGCATGAGGTGGAAAAAAACCCAACAAGTTACTCCTAAGTATGGGAGAGAAAAACAAAACAAAACAAAACAAAAATGTCTTAACGCTGTGAGACTCTCCCTGCTCACTGTTTCTAATGAAACACTAGGAAAAAAAAATTCTCATCTGAAGGCATTTCTGAGGATGCTCTGACAACATGAGCTTTATGTTTTGTAAATCATGTTCTTGTAATTCCTTGTAAGTCTCCAGATCCTCTTCAGATAGAGCAGCAGAGCATTAAATATTCTTGTAACGCTCACCAGAGCTTAATTACTAAAAGCTGAAACATCTTTAAACTCTACTTTTTTTTCTTTTTTTTTTTTTTTTTTTTTTTTTTGTTCCCTGGGTACTCCCCAAAGGAAAGCTAGAAAGAAGTTGAAGAATGTGCACAATAACTAATAACTATTAGTCAAGGCCATGTTTCCAAGGTGGGAAAAAGAAGATAAACAATTTTGAAACTAAAAATAGAGTGTTTCTTTATACCATTATAGCTTAAAATTATGGCATTCACTGATGTGTCTATTTCTCATGTGTATATTTTACTAAGCTCAGATGTTCACACTGGCGGAAAGCTTGAACTGAAAACAAAAAATACTAAAATTATAAGAGAAAAGTTCACAAGTTCCCTAAAATGAAAAAAAAAAAAAAAGAAGAGAGACATCTTTAAGTAGGGAACACAGAATTCTATTGATTTCTGGAGAAATATGATAATTTAGGGAAGCTGAAGATAGGGATAAAATTATAGAACTATTTCAAATAGTTTTTTTTATGGCCCGGCTCAAAGTCCATGAACATGTACGAAAAAAGATTTTCTTTACCTCATTTCAGCCTATATTCAGGTGAGTCATAATATAAGTAAACACAGCCAGTAGAAAGGGAGCATATTTTATTAGCAGAAGACATAATTTTTCTCCTTTCTGTGTTGTAGTGGGGAGCGAGTCAAGCTTTCATCAGGTCTTTATGTGAATTGATTATAAAGCACTGGATAGTCCAAGCCAATAACCTGACTTGTAAATATACTTCACCTGACTGTGAAATCTTCAGAAGTGGATGAGTCCTGTGTGGATATCTGAGAGGAAAAATTAATCTCACCTAAATGTAACCACCTGAAGGAGCAGTCTAATCTAACCAGCTGTCTGTGCTTTTTCTGTATGAAAGAGAGAGAATCATTAAGGCTGGAAAAGAACTTCAAGATCTTGAGGGAGTCATTCATCACATTGGTCTTGCAATGGCTTTCCAAAATCCTGTAGAAACTTTTCCTTTTCATCTGCTGCCCAGAGCAGCTGTGGCTGCCCCTGGATCCCTGGAAGTGTCCAAGGCCAGGCTGAACAGGGCTTGGAGCAACCTGGGATAGTGGAAGGTGTCCCCGCCCATGGCAGGAGGTGGAACAAGATGAAATTTAAGGTCCTTTGAACCCAACCCATTCCATGATTCTGTGTAATCGGCTGTGTTTGACTGCTTTAACCCACCTGTGAATTCATAAATCTTTAAGATCAGTGCCAAGTCCATTCTCTTGCTCTGCAGCCTGATGGTGAGGTCTGGTCATACCCAAACTGTAAAACTTATCTGCACTACTCCCTATCCCAAGATAAATTAGAGTTTCTCAACAAAAACCTGCTCTGAGACAGCTTGTGCTTTAAATTCCACTGTGAAGTACTTGGCAGAGTGTTAAATGACTGTAGGTATAAGTGAAGATTTGAGTTGTCTGGCAATTTGGACAAAACTTAATGAGGAAAAGAAAGTCCCATTATTTCTCTCCCACTCCAAGAAGATCCTTTAGAAAAAGTTTCAATTCAGTTTCAGTTGTACATACATAACACCAGCCAAGACTACTTTCAAAAAAGTGTTCTAATTAATGCAATTTATTATCAGCAACAGAGAAAACTTACAATATGTTATCATGATTTTCATAAAATGTTAAGTTTTTGTCTATTATGGAAGAGTCTAAAGAGTTACATGATGGAGTGGAAAGTTTTTATTAGTTCCAGAATTATAAAAGATCTAAAGAAAAATAATTAGGATGTTTCTGGATGGGGACTGGAACCTTATTCTTAGGGTGTCCACATATTCCAATGCTTTTGCAAAAGGATTTAGAAGAACATACAGTCTGGGCTGATGTAATTGGGTTTAGTTTCTTTTAGTACTGAGGGGAGAGGGATGTGGAAGAGATGGATATTACTCTTTTGACTTCATAATGTTGAGATGTTCTTTAAAAGTGGGTGATTTAACTGGAGATTACTAAGAGCTGTACTGTATGAATGTGAAGATCACATGTCATTGCAGTGATTGCCAGAGAGCTACCCCAGCTATTCCCTAATGCCAATGAAATCTGTTATTTAAGGTTGACTCTGCTCATAAATAAATATGTGAGCCTTAAAAAGAGTGAAGACAACAATGTGATACGGTTTATGAGGCCTTACTTCATAGCTGTGCTCTCTGACATGCAGAAGACTTGGAAAATAAATCAGAATTTGTAAGGTGAATTTGGAGTCACAGACAATACACAGATAAGCGTATTAAGTATTTTCTGAAACCCTTAATAATCTGTGTAATAACCCTTAATAAGCTGCTTTCCCCTTCTCTTTTTCAATTTGCCAAGGCAGTTATGTTTGACAGAGGACTCAGGCTTTTACTCCAGCACCATTAAGAGGTGTTTAAGGCAGCCCATTTTCTTTGAGGGATACTGACAGCAACTCTCCACTGAGATCAGATCAAGTCAACAATAGGGAGATGACTGAGTATAAAAGTTAATGTTGCTCGGTCGTGTCTCAGTAGAATGGGCTGACAGTGCAAAGAATTAACAGCCTGAAGCCAGCAAATGATGCTTTACAGCATCGTGCAGACTTGAAAGTGTGGTCAGCTGAAAGACTCGCCCACGAGATCTTGGCACTTACTTTACTTGTGCTACTAATTTGCCAAACAGTGTTTGGCAGGCAGACAGTTTATTTCTTGGTGTTTTGTTCCCATCCATCTCTAAAACGGAGATGATCATTATCCTGTAGTTTGTTGCAAAGGGTGGAAAACGACTAGGCCATGTTATTAATTTAATTCTATTTACAGACCTAATTCAGTTCTTGTGTTGTTTGAGCCATTATCAACCTGGAGGTCCTCTTTGTTTCATTATTTCAGGCTTTGGATGCCATGGCAGATAAGACAGTGTGCCCACTCACTCTTCAGACTCAGTGGTACTCAAAGATCAATATTATGACAAGAGGGAATGTTTTAAATTGAAAGAGAGGAGGTTTAGATTGGATATTAAGAAGAAATTCTTTACTGTGAGGTTGTGGCTGCTCTAACCCTGGAAGTGTTCCAAGGACAGGTTGGATGAGGCTTGGAGCAGCCTGGTCTAATGGAAGGTGTCCCATGGCAGAGGTTAGAACTGAGTGATCTTTTAGGTCCCTTCAAAACCCAAACCATTCTGTTTCTGTGATGAGTCTGTGATTACCTTCAGCTGCTGAGGAGCAGTGAGGCTGTGAGATTTCTCAGCTAAAAGGTTGGACTTTCCATGCTGCAGCTTCTGGTGAGGAGCAGGAGGGTGTACCAGCAGTTTGCTGTACTCACCAGAGATGATAAATTCAAATCCTGAAACACATTGTAGTCCACAGCCAGTGACACACAAGGGGATGGGGTGGTCAAGGAAGGAATGTCCCCAAATTGCTATATCTGATTTTAGCATACCTTAGAGAATGTGGCCATAAATTCCCACAGAATATAAGGGCTTTACTGAAGTATTTCTTCAGTTCTAGTGCACATCATTAGAGCAAATGAATCTACTGGAACTTAAGAACACAAAGAATCAGTTTGAAGATTTTCAGATGCAGGCTTAATCTTCTATTACTTCTAAGAAGAAATAATCTTCTGGCATATTATGCACCCGTAAGGCTCTCTTGAGATTTCTGGACAGTACATCAATGAAAAAAAAAATCACAGCCAAGCATATAGGAGCAAAGCAGGGTAAATATTTACTTTTTTGGTCAACTTTTTTATTTCTTGGCAAGCTTGGTGTCCTTTGTGGGTTCACTCAGCACGCTTTGAGAGCAGTGGCCATTCTTCCATGGGTTTATTCCAGCCTCAGAACAGCCCTGGAAGGCATGCCCACATCATGCAGCACCGAGAGCTCACTGCACACATGCTGAATACTGAATCAGAACTCAGGCAACTCTCCTGCTAAATCTCCTGCTTCAGAGTCAGGTGCTTCTTGTGCTGGACTGCAAATACACAGGCAAGGGCTCATTTAGAGCTTGGTCAGGTTCCCACAGAAATGTGCCAGATTGTAGAGTGTCCATTCTGTAAGAAGAATTTAGTTTGCTGAATGCAACCAACTGATACAGTTGGAAATGCTTTTGGGTATTAAAGAATTTACAGAAGTGCTGAACCCTTCTCCATTTGCAGGATAGCCCGTAGTGACTAAAATTACACAAGATGTCTCTGTTTGAGGAGCTGACTGCTGCTCATTGTGTCCTTTGCAAACATTGAAATTTAAGGTGGGATTGCATTTCCCACATTCAGATATTTAGTGTCATTTTGAGCATTGAATAAGTGCCTTGGGTACCCCAGGGTGTCTAAGGTGATACTGTAATGCAGTGTTTAGGAACTGAATCTCACTCTAACAACGCAGAGCCAGATGATGAGGCAATTATACTGTTCTATAGTAACTTTTCCCATCTCTCTAGGAATATAATAAGTCTGTCTGGTTTAGTTGTAAAGTCATGCATGTCCTTGTAGTAAGTCATTCTCTTAGGTCTCAGCATGATGCAACGTGTACTTATGGGAGAAAGAAAGAGTGTAAGTGCTTGCAATGGTTAAATACCAATGAGATCTAGTCCAACAAATCTTCACACTGACTCAGCTACTAAGACTGTGTTAACCACATTGCAAGTGCGTTTATAATATGAGATTTGAAAGGATAATCTCCACTTTCAAGTTGGCAAGTGGCTCTGAAACCGACAAATATGAGACAAGAAGCAGGAAAATACTTAGATATTTTCCTCCACTTTGTGGAATATATTGATAAACGTATGTTTCCATTTAACTATTCATTCTGTTGGAGAAAACTGGTTAACCCCTTAAGTGTTTTGCCCTGAAGGCAGACATTAAAAGTTAATTATAACCACATGGGACAAGCCCCTGGAGGACCATGACAGCATTAAGCTGCTACCAACCAAGCATGCAGGATGCGCAGCACTCTCAGAGAACACCATGTACAAAAATGATGCTGTCTCCTTGAATGAGTCCTCAGAAGTTAAAAACATGCTACTTTTTTGCATGCACAGTTAAAAGGCAGATTGCAAATGTTCTACTTGGAGCAAAAAAAAAAAAAAAAAAAGCTTCCAAGTTAAGAATTAGAGCAAATGAAAGCAGGGAGTAATGTGATTAAGCAACGTGGCGTAGTGACAGACTACCACAACACTGTTTTACTCACTGCTGAGAGGAGAATATGGTGAAACCTCTTCTAAAGACCTTGGATTGCTACCTCACTATAAACCTTTCAGTACCATATATGGCCTATAGGGCATTTTGATTTTGCCTCTATGAAAAAGGAGAGGAGATGACATCTGTCCTTGGAGAGGATCATTTAGACCATGTGGATATTAAAAAAAAGAGAGTAGTTCTAAGGGAGAGGCTCTGGCTCTATCTGTACAAGTAAATTAATACTGGCTGCAAGGCATAGAGGTTAAATAAGAGGGAATGGTCTCTACCTTCATATTTAAATTTTCTTCCTTTGTATTGAAATACCTGTACCTAAGTTAACTGACTATTCCTGTTGGGAATAGTCCCTGTGCTACACCCAAACCATGCTGGGTACTGTTTAGGAGAAACCCTTTTCTTTTAGACCAAATTACATGTGGAGGGGAGCTTTTTTAAAGATATTGTAGTAGAGAAAGATGAGTTCCAGCAATGGGGAATGTCTCTGACTATTGTTTTTTGATACAGAACTAGTTACTCTATCCTGAAGATAAGCCAGGAGATATTCAGGAGACTTGATTCTGCTTTTCTGTCCCACTGAGCAACTGGATTTCTATTACAAGAGCCAGAGCAGCCCAGAATGTGTGCATTCAGCTCCTGATTGCATTTAGAGTAATAACTAATGATTAAAAAAGAGTGGAAAATCCTTGATAAGAGAATTGTTAATAAAACTAAGCAGTGATAACTGATGGCACACAATGATGTAATGGAATAAAGTTGGGATGGTAAAATCTGGTTGACTCAATGACCCAGATGTATATTTTCATGCTCTTCCATGACAAGGAGACATCTCAGAATTTCTTGTATGGCTGGTGTTTCCTCAGGTCACATGAGAAGAAGAAGAGGGAAGCTTTGATGTGTCTGGTGGCGTTGTGGAACAGGTGCAAAGGGCTAGGGCTGAGAATGGGTGACCATCACCAGATCAAAGAGGGTGGACCCCACTCTCAGCACTCACCACTGGGTTACATGACTCAAAGGAGAGCCTCCTGTGTCCTGCCAAGGGATTGGGAATGGTCAGTTGGCAGGGACAGAAGTTTTTAAGAAAGTTAAATCATGGAAGTCCTGTGTCCCAGAACAAAGTCAAGTGACAAGTGATAGGATAAGAAGAAATGGACTCAAGTTGTACCCAGGGAGGTTGGGATTGGATATTAGTAAAAAATCCTTCAGTGAAAGGTTTGTCAAGTATTGGAACAGGCTTCCCAGAGCAGTTATGGGAGTCTCCATCCATGAAGGGGTTTAAAAGTGCTGTAGATCACAGAATCACAGAATCTGCTGAATTGGAGGGGACCCACAAGTATCATTGAGTTCAGCTCCAGGCCTTGCACAGGACCATGGTTTAGTGGTGCTTGATTAATAGTTGGACTTGATGATCTTAAAGGTAATTTCCAACCTAAATTATTCTATGATTCTACAATAGAGCACTATAAATTTTTTCATTGGGACCAAGGATAATGTTTATATTTTGCAAGCATCTCAGGCCAGCTGGAACATACAACAATGGTGTTAAACGTGTGTGCTCTGGGCCTCCTTCAAGGTATGGTCACCACCTGAGAGTCTCTGTCCCAGGTGTTTATTCACACTCCGTGTTCTCCTCCATAACATTGAGCCAGGCATAGCTTGTAGGTGGACCACAAATGAGGCCGTTCAACTGGACCTCATTCATTGTCCCACAGAGCCTAAAAAGAGCATGGCACTGAGCTGGAAAATTTCCGAGGCAGGAAAAGGCAAGACCTGTGGGATGCCAAAGTATCGTGATCAGCTGAATTTCACTTGTGAAACCAGGCAGGTCCAGGACTTGGTTTGTAACTCCTGCCTCCCTGGCAGGGAGGTTCTGGCAAAGGAAGGTGTTACTTCCAGAGAAGACCTTGTGGCTTCTAAGACATTTTGTCTTTAACCACTGCTGAGCACGCTGGGTTTATAGGCTGCACAAACCAGAGTGCAGGGCATGAGGACAGGCACAGCTCAGCTGGCAGAAGCATCCCTTAATACAGAGCTGACAAACTGGAGAAGTGAAGGGAAAGAACATTCAAGAAAACTTTGCAAAAGCTGGATAATTTACTTTAGGCTTCCTGATGGTAACTTTTAAAGATACATTTAAGCCCTGGTGCTTATGTTTATGAGTTACCTTATGAAATTACCTGATTTATTCTCTCCATGATCCTCCAAGGTAAGGGAAGGTACTATTTCTGTTTTGATGCTGTGGAAGAGAGGTAGGAAGAGGTTTATTCTCAGATTCATGTGGAGAGTGACTCAGACTCCCTAAAAACTGAGAGAGCCAGGACTGAGGCCTCTGAGGAACCCACCTAGATCTGCCCATGTAACAGTTTGGCTTCTCACTGTGTGAACTCTCCAGGCTCCAACTCTATCCTCCACCAAGAGAATGCTTAATTAAGCCTTTTAGATTTAGATATGTCTTAATACTGCTCCTTAATACTGCTGCCTGAATCCTGAAAGGAGATAGGCAGTGTGAGTTCTTAAATGTCTTACAGCAAAAACCTGAGTCTGGAATCTTAAAGAGGAGAATGATTTAAGAAAAAAACCCTAAACAATATTTTTCTCAGCTCTTGGAAGAATCTTTATTTCATTCCTTATATCCTTAAGGTAGCCCACAATTCTTTGCTCTTCCATCTGCAGGTATCTTTTTCTCAATCTTTTTTTATTTTTTACATTTTGCACATTTTCTTTAACCCCTCCACTCCCCCCCCGCCCACCCCACCCCCCCCACACTCTTATTCTTTACCTTTTTTTTTTTTTCTACTTTTTGTTTACAGCCAATGGAGAGTGATTTCACCTACCATTCAGGGGAATAAAATGTTCTGATGCTCCTGAAGGGGCTAATTGAAATTTGAAACATAGTCAGGTAGGAGAAGTAAAATTATTTGTTTCCTTATGCTGCATCTCTAGCAAAGACACAAGAGGAATGGGAGATGTAAAGAAACTTGGCTCACTACTTCCCTTAATTTCTGGACAGAGGAGTAGAATATCAAACAGGGAAAACCAAGGGAAGCATTGTGGAGATGGACCATGAATAAATAGATACTGTTGTGGCTCCAGAAAAATAAGCAAAAAAGCCATGACAGGTGTTCCAGACCCAAATCTGCTACCACACTGTCCTTGTCCTGAGGGTCAAGAACCTTGTGTGACAAAGTGGTAAGCAGACTTTGAAGGTCTGAGTCAGCAAAAACCCCAACTTCTCTGCTCTTTATGCTCTTTGCATGGGGAAGACACCCTCAGAGGAGAATTGCAAAGGCTAAAATGCCTCTTTCACCTATTGTTACACAGCATATTCACACATCTACCAAAGACTGCGGTCAATTTGCCCCATTTTACCCAGCAAAACTACTTTTGTACCACTCCCACACATTGGCCAGGCTGTACCAGGTCAACTCTGCTGTTCAATCCCTCCTTTGACCCTCACCTGCTGCAGGTGCTGTGGTGTCAACTGAAGCCAGCATTAATGACAGTGCTGTTACCCACAGTGACACCCACGGGGGCTTTGCAGCCACAGAATCATCCATTATACATCTGAAAAGCTGCTGAAGCCCAGTGTCAGAAGTCCAAGCAACATGTGAGCCTGTGAAGTGGCAAAGCCATCAGCTCTGTGACAGCTTCATGCCCAAGGCTAGCAAGGCTGGACATGGCAGGAAGGGAAGACCCCTGCAATGTCAGGGGAACTGGCTAAATGGACCTAATAGGCCTTTTCCATGGCTGGTGTCTCTGGGCTGCACTGTGCCCTAAGGCTGAGTCCTGAGTGAGGGGTGGCATTGTAATTATGCTTCTCTGGGAGCTGCCCAAGGAAGGGATTGGGGTGGGGAGTGCTATGATCCTTTCCCCAAATCCCTTTACTACAGAGCAGGAGGCAGTAACTCACAGTGACCTGGAAACACAAGATTTTGCTGCTCTGGCAGCTCTGCCCCAGCTTTACCCATTTCTGTGCTGTTTATTCCTTCCTCCCTCTTGTCTGCTCCCTCTTCCTCTTTCAGTCTTGGGGAAGAAGTGACCATTGGAAGGTGTTCAACATTGAACCTAAAGTATCTTCCCTGCTTGAAGTCAGTAGAGTTGCAGCTGTCATGTCCAGCACGTGGGGCTGTGTGGCAGAGTGCAGTGGTTCTGTGAACACTTGGCAGATGGACAGCCCTGGAGAGCCAGGGAAGGTCCCTTCCTATCACAGGGGAGGTTTAGATTGGATATTAGGAGATGGTTCTTCACCCAGGGCAGGGGTCACAGCAATGGCCTGGCAGAGCTCAAGAAGTGTTTGGACAATGCTCTCAGGCACAGGGTGGGGTTCTTGGGGCTGTGCTGTACAGGGCCAGGAGTTGGACTGGATGATCCTTGTGGATTCCTTCCAAGTCAGGATCCTCTATAATTCTGATTCTATGATTTTGTGACTGTGTCAAGGACTTTGTACATACAGGAGGTCCACTCTTATCCATGTGTGAGCTTCAAGTGACACTCTGAGACTCAGGAACAAATAATCTCCTAGCTTATGGCCTTCACAGATCTTCCAGAGAGCTGGAAAAGCCTTAATTTCCTGTCCAAGGTGGAATTACCATCTCATACTCTGATTTGAAGACTGATTCTTCCATCCTTCCCACACAATCACACCTTCCAGGAACTAAAGCATCATCAGGGATGGCATGGCTGAATTCCAGCCACATGAGCACATCCCATCCATAGGGCACACCTCTTAACTGGAAGAACACCAATTGCAGATTGGCAGTGACTTTAACCACTGGAGCAAATAATAATACCACTGGATGAGTCTATTGCTTCTTGATTCTTAAAGAATTCAGGAAAGCTGTTATCCATTTATATCTTCTCATGGGAGCTAAGCTGCTTAGGGACTCTGTGTAAATATATGTGTTTGTATACCTAACATAGGTATCTATTTTAAGGTATAAATCATGGTATTGTCTGTATGAGCAGAATATTTAAAGCAACTATCACCAAGCCTTTTCCAAATACAGAAATAGCTGAGAGGCAGGAGCTGCAAGCTGACATTTGTAGAGAAGACTGACAAAACTGATGAAAGATAAACGTGCATACAGCTAAAAGATAAACAAGTAGTAAACAAGGTAAACAAGTAATCCTCTATAAATAGACTCAGTCTGATGGGACTGATGGACTTGGGAAAGGACATCAGGTGATGCTCCGTGGAGCTTGGATTTCTATTCAATTCTGCTTCTTTTCTTTCCTTGTCTGAGGCAGCAAACAATGTGTTGAGATGGTACAAAGCCTTCTAAAATCAAACACTGCCTCCAAATCCCACCTTTAGTGACAATAATAATCTGTGGTTTTACAACTGGAGGCACTAAACCAAAAGGTTCTAATGAATTACAGGAGAAATAACCCAAGAGGATGAATTCTGGGTACATTTTCACATGCTACTTTGAAAATAAATGTTTGTAACCCAGCTGGTTAGAATTTCCAGTGTTGTGACACATGGAGCTGATAGTACACAGTTCTAGGAGAGCAAGAAGATCATCTTGATATTAATGCCTGTTCTTTGGCTTTTTCTTCCCAAAAAGATAGAGATTTCCCTTACCATTATTTTAATGTATAAAATTTCTCACCCTGAATCTAACCCTGGTAATGTAAGTCAGAATCACCACAATTAAGTGTTTAATCTTGCCAGTGCCCTTTTACACTCAGGGTTTATCCATTTTAGCTCTGTATTGATTAAACAAAGCATGGCAACCAATTACTCTCTTCTGCTTTGCATAGCTTTTCTCTATTGTACTAAGCTTTTCTTGTCCCAGCCTCTTTCTTGCTATTGGAAATCTTTTGAATGAACCTGAAAAATATTTTAATTACCTAGTAAAGAACTCTTATTGAAGTTTTATGAATGAACTAAATACAATTATTAAGGTGGAATGATAACAAGAAAAATAGGGTGAAAGCATTATTTAGGACAAGAGGAAATGGCCTCAAGCTGTGCCAGGGGAGGTTTAGATTGGATATTTAGGAAACTTCCTTCACCAAAAGGGCTGTCAAGCATTGGAACAAGCTGCCCCACGGCAGTGGTGGAATCCCCATCCCTGGAGGTATTTAAAAGATCTGGTACCTGGAGTCATGAGTTAGTGGGCTTGGCAGTTTGATGATCCTAAGGGTCTTCCCAGGCTAAATGACTCCATGATTCTGTAAAAAAATAAAAGCCTGACAATTAAGAGTCCATTAGGAGGAAATGCAAATACAGTAGCATTTAAGACATTTTTTTAAGTTTTCTCTCTGTGGGCCACGCTAAAAGTGGGGACCATGTCACTTCAACAGAGTTGCCTAATGATGGTGATTAAATTAAGCTCACTGTGACCATTCTCCTTCAGATTACTGGAAATAAAAATTCCAGAGGACTTCCAGAAGGTCTGGGGAAGGCAGAGGGTGGATCTGACGTGAAGGGTGATACCAACATAACTCATCCAAATGTTTGTTATAGGGTCATGGTGTCTTTCATAGCTACCTCAAAGCCACTTAGTGGGGGTAAGTCCAAGTGAGCTTTTGCTTGAAAATGTCACACTTAGTGAAAAATGCATCTTTGCATGTGGGTAAAATCTCAACACTGGAAAAATATTTCAAAATACACAAATATGTTAAAAAAAATAAGGTTTAAGTTTTCAAATACTGAGTGATTTTTTTAAATTTTAGTTTAAATTTATTACAGAGTAAAAATGAAAAGTTATTTACCATTGAAAGGTCTATCAGAAAACCTTAAATTTTGTCAACTGACATTTTTCCCTAAGCAATCTGTTTTCTTTTTTTTTCCCTTTTTTCATTTTTAGATTTGAACACTAAACTGGGAAATCAATTATTCATTAGGTTTATTTATGAATAGACCTGGATTTTGAATGTTCTTCTGCATCAGGAATTGATTTTTCTTAAAAATGAAACTTTTTTTAAAACTTGGCAGTGTTAAAGACATTTTCTGTAATCCAGTAAAACATTTTCACATTCTTCACAAATTTTATTGTGGATTTTGTTTAACCTAAAACACAGCACTTGTCAGTGGGATTTTTTAATTTATAAATTCTGTTCATTTTTTTAAATTATATGAAACAGGAACCAAGAGAAATTTTCAAGAAAATCAGAACCTGAATCTCTTTGCTCTTTAAGACCAGAAAGAATTCTCAACATTTCTAAAATGGTTTTTGAAGCAAATTCATCAATTTGTCAGACAACTGACACTTTTTACAGAATATTTGGTTTGTATATTAAATTCTTCTTTTGTTTTTTCTTGCGTCAGGGCACCTGAAATTCCAGTTAGTGCGAGGAGGACATCATGGTGAAGATAATTTTACTTGATGCTGAGTGACTAAAAATTTATTTGTACCAGCCCCCTAAGCCATTTCAATAGTCAGAGGAAAGGGGCAAACACTTCCAGAATATTTCATCTCACTGCTTTACTACAGGAGGAATCACCATTTCCATGAGCACATCTCCTCCTGGTGTATCTGTCTGCATGCATAATTTGGTGCTTAATAGAATTTTTTCCTTTAGAGGGCTGAACAGAATTAAAATGGGAACCACCTCAGAAATACATTGTTTGTGGCCTGGAGTGGGTTGGCACTGGCTGGATGCCAGGCATGTACAGAAGCTGTTCTATCACTCCCTCTGCAGCTGGACAGAAAGAGAAAATGCAGCAAAAGTTTCATGAGTTGAGACAAAGAGAAAGATCACTCACCAAATCCAGGCAAAACAGACTCTCTTTGGGGATATTAAATCAATTTATTACCAATAAAATGGGAGCAGGATAATGAGAAATAGAATAAATTATAAAAACACCTTTCCCCATCCCTTCCTCTCTCCAAGGGGCTCAGGAAGACAGGGAATTTCTAATTGGCCCAGCCTTGGCCAGCACTGGGTCCATTTGGAGCTGCTGACATTGGCTCTGCTGGACATGGAGGAGGCTCCTGGCAGCTGCTCACAGAAGCCACCCCTGCAGCCCCATCACTGCCAAAACCTGGCCACACAACCCCAGTAAATGACCTTAATTAATCAGGGATCACCTCCTGCAGTCTGAGGGCTGAGCTCCATCTAATCCAAGATGAATTAACACCAGAACAAGGCCAAACAGCTAATTGATAGAAGTCCATGGGCTAACCCAGAACTTTTGGACCTGGGTTTACTTTTACTTCCTTCCCAGCAGCAGCAAGCCTGGCCATAACCTGGTTTAGTTAGGTTTGTAACATAAAATCACTGGGCTTCAGACATTTACCTATGAGACAAGAGCAGCCCCAGGTTGTGCCAGGGGAGGATCAGGTTGGATATTTAGAAAAATTTCTTCATTTAAAGAGTGATTGAGCATTGGAACAGGCTGCCCAGAGAAGTGGTGGAGTCACCAGCCCTGGAAATGTTTCAAAAAGGAGCAGACATAGAACTTCATGACATGGTCATGGCTGTATTTGGCCAAAGGTTGGACAAAACAATTGTGGAGATCTTTTCCCACCTTAATAATTCTATGATTAGTTCTTCATTTTGCTTTTTTATCTCTCAATCTTCTATAGGTTCTTAAATATTTTTGTTTCTCCTGAGCTTAAGCAGTGAAAATATGTCAAATTTTAAGACAATCAAAACAGTATTCAAAGAGAGCTATTTAGGGTGGGATAAGTCTTCCTTGGAAGTTATCCTCATTTTTCCACAAACCGTGTGCTGAGATTCATTCATCAAGCTTTTTGTTTAGTTCATCTAAATTATAGAATAAAAGGATGATTTGGGTTGGAAGGGACCTTCTAGTTCCCCTGGGAAGGGATCATCTAATTCCAACCCTCTGCCATGGGCAGGGACACCTTCCAATAGAGCCCAGCATGGTGCTGAAATTCATTTATTGAACCTAAATTCAGACATTCTGGCACCTTCTGATGGCTGCTTTTAAAACCTTTCAAATCACAGCTCTGAGCCTTACATTCACCTTCCAAGATTGTGAACAAATATAAACAGCTACAATTTTTACTTTGTTAATAAAATCTAAATCAGGTTTTCAAATTAAGTTTCAGTTGTCTGCGTATTTTTTTTAACAAAATTAAGCCCACAAGTAAATAAGGGCCACCTCTAGGTCCCCAAATTGATATGAGTGTTATATAGGAGATAATTTACAGAATTTTTTAATCCTATGTTTAATTTTGTAAAAGTAGGCAGATGTTTCAGCATTTTCAAAAAAAAATGGGGGCAATATTTCATTAAAAACATCCACCTAGAAAGGAAAACTAAATCTAAAAGAAAGCTAAAACCAAAGACAGCTAACCAAAATAGACTTGGTTTAAACGCTCATATTGAATCCAACCAAAAAAAATTCATTTTTAATTCAGCACAGCCTAATAATTTTCCTCAGGCTTGTTATTTCAGCAGCAAATTGGAAAACATTCCTTTATCCAGCCATTGTTGATACTAGAAAGATTGAGTTATGGCCAAAGAAGCATCAAAAGGGAATATTTTCAGTGTTGAGCACTGGAGCTGGAGCTTGGCAGAGCCAACAGACAATCCTTGTTGTTCTAATCAGGAAGAAATGTGCTCCATCCCTGTGCCAAGAATACACAAGCAGCTGAATATTCCATTGTTTTTATTTACTTATTTTCCAGGTAGTTCAGGTATCTCTAACTACCCTTAAAAATGAGGAGGAAAAAGACATTACATTATTTGTATTGCCACTAGCTAGAAAATGATGGATTCCCCTAGCATGGCTGGAGGGGTTTTATGGGATTTGCTTTTATTTTTTTTTTTAATCTTCCCTTCATTAATATTTAAGTCTAGACTTAGGGAAGTGAAAATGAATACATAACAAACAACAACCCAAGTTACTCTTTGTAGGTCTAGTTTGAAATTCAGAGCACTGGTAGTTGGTGAAAAAATCAAATGGGAAATATCTATTTTGTGGGATGTCTTGACTGCACCTTAGCAAGAATCCAGTTACAGTAACAATCCATCCTAATGCAGCGTTGTGCTGCCTCATTCACTGATTTCTGTAAATTGGCACAACTTCATCCTACCAATAGAGAGCTGCCAGATTACTCAAATGGATAACCTGGATCACTGCTCAGTAACTCATTTTGCAGAATCTCATAACTAAACATTGCTTCCCTCTTGGAGAGAAAATTAAATCTCTGTTGATGTAAACTGAACTTGGCTTTGTTTTGTGCCTGGAGAGCAGGAGAGTTTAACTAAAATTATTCTAGTGGCTTGGTGGATGGTCAAATCAGGGAAAAAATTAAAGAGGAAAAACTTTTTAATGTAATTAAAAAACCACCCAAAACCTCCAACCCTGAAATGCTTAATTAAACAGTTCTAGAGAGAAGTGGCCAGAGGCAGAATTTGGCATGGAAAATGCATTGAAGAAACCATTCTAAAGGACCCTGTGAAAATGTGTTTTGATTTGATTAAGTTATAAGTTTTCTATGAAAAGAAAAAAAGAAAAAAGCATTCTTCAAAGCAGTAAACTCAATAAGTTCCTGCAGGATTATTAATGTCAGAAAAAAAAAAAAAAAAAGATTTCTAACAGAAGCATAATATGGCCAGAAAAAAGTAGGTCCAGTTTTGAATTTTACAATCACCAGTTTACTCAAAACATCTACCCAGTGCTCTTCTTTCCAGTCCTAATAAACTCATCTTTTCAGTGGTTTGAGGTTTGCTTTTAGACTGATTTGCAGGGTTACTCCAAGGGTCAGGTGTTGCTCCAGGAGTGTAAAAAATAAGCAGAGTTTGCAATCTATATAATTCTGTGTACATCTGTCCCCAGGTTTTGACATGGATTGGTGTTTTGAGCCAAGGTGATCAATTACCATACTACAATCCTTTTATAAGACCAATATTTTCCTTGTTTTCCAGCTCTGGAAGTCCAGTGATTGCTTAAGAATCGGTTTCCTACAAACAAGTTAACAAAGAAAAAATTGTTCCTCCCAGAAAAAGCAGCTATTTCAGAAACAATCTACTTTTAAAGCATTAAATGCAATAGGGCCTGATTCAACATGTTAATTATTTACAGTTGGAAAAATGGAATAACTAAAAAAAACAATATAAATTAAAATCTTGTGACACAGTTGCATAGAATTAGGGGTTTATGAACCCCTATTTCAGCTTGATGAAAAGTTTGTGGAAAGAGCAGGCTTAAGCAAGTACAATTTTTTATTCAAATAACTAGAGGAAAACAAGGAAAGCTGACAATCTGACCATCTCTGCTTATTTTAAAGCTGATAATTCAGTGAACTCTAAACCCAGCCTTCATTGTCAGAACATAAGAATTTTCGCTGGGGACAATTTCCAGATGGGCTTCATGCATTTAGTCCCCAGACATCTCCACTGTAAAATACTCAATTAAATGTTGCAACTTCCACTGTTAATACTGACCTAATAACTTATGTTCTCATAATCATTTTGTTTTAAACTGTTTGGCATACTTTGGAACAAAATTTGCATGTAATTGCTCAGAAAATTTAATAATAACTTAAAGTTGTGATTTTGGTCCTTGTTAGTAAGAAAGTGTTACAATGGATAAAAAAAAGCTTCCTCTCCAGAGAATACCTCCATAATGAAAATAAATAGTATGCAAATGTGCATAAAGTCACGGTGTTGATAAAGCAAAACAAGGTATTTCTCTTATAACAACTTCACAGTATAGAAAAATATACCTACCAGTATGGAAAAAGTACCTACTGCATCTCTGCATGCAAATACTGACCTGCAGCTCCTAAATCCCCATGGCTTTTCCTGTATGATCAAGGCAGAGATGATTCTCATTTAAAAGGGGGCAACATGTCAGAAATTATTTCTAAATTTCTTATCTTTTTTTAATTTTAAAGGATTTTCAGTCTAATCTATAATCCATGACTGACTGCAGTAGATCTGTTGTATTCACTGGGCTTTTCAGTATGACTTTTAACCTGCAGAAACTAAGTCAAGGAATGAGTGAGGCAAAGTGTCCCTCACTGCGTCCCTACTCAGCTGGAGGGATGAACAGAAAGGTTTTTTTCAAGTTTTAAGTGTTTAACCCAAAACCTGTTTCCAAATGAATATAGTCATAGTAAAAGTCTTGAGGGAATGTGTTCATTCTGTGCTCCAGCTTTGGAAAATATCTGATTAATTGACCACCTGAGCAGTGCAGGAATTCCAGTTCTGGCAGCTGCCATTTGTGCCAACAGCATTTTGAGATTCCCTTTCTGTTCCAGGTGACAGGCAAGTGGAACTGCAAACCAAAACCAAGCCACACTTCGGGTTGATTCTTGCTCCTGGTACATTCCACCCTCTCCATCATCTCCAGCTGCTCTTCCTGCCATGACATGGGATGAGAAAATAGCTTGGAACAGCACAGGGCCATGGAGAGCAGGTGATGTGAAATGTCAAAGCAGAGACAAGGACAATTTCTCATCTGCCCTGAGGGTCCAGTGTCCCAGAGGAATTATCTGTGTTAGCTTTGCTCCTTTCCTGCATGATGCCACTTGAAGAATTAATACAGCAGCCTGGTAGGGGTGATTATTGCTGTGCCAGCGATAGCCAGCTCTGTATCATCCCCTCTGAGAACAGAAATTCATCACTGAGCAGTGATGCTGTCAGGTTGGAGCAGCAGGCTGAGACTTGGCTTATCACAAACTGCAAACGCAGGAAGGACCCACAGGCTGCCTGTGTCACTGTACCACCCTGCAATCACTTTAGAAGATGAGATAATTTGAACCATCTTCCCTTATTCCAGGCTTAGAATGAAGCAGCAACCTCCTCCTGCCCCATTTCGGTGCTAAGAACCCTGAAGAAGGTGTGAAATCTAAACCAGATGATAGTCTGCCAAATTGATGCTCAGTTTGAACATTATATTCACTGAAATTACATAAGGATGAATCAAATGAACAATACTAGGCACAATCCATGTGAAGCAACTTTCTTCAAAAGAGGAAAAAAACCCCAGGAATAGGCCCTGATTCATAGAGGCTGAGCTTGTGTGGTTCAGTAATTCAAGCAGGGACACAAAACTTCTAGGCAACACAAAGCAGTCCCCTCCTCCTGGTTTGGTAACTTGCTCTCAAGAGGTTCTTCTAGGTCAGACAAGAAATCTGAGGTGAAACAAAATCTTAGATATACTGTGTCATGTAACTACCCAGAGATAGCTCTAATTCCTCTCCTGGAAAGAGAGTAATCAATGTGCTAGAACATAATAACAATAGATTTCAAGGAGATTTACCTTTCTGCAACTACTGTTAATTCTGATTTAGCAAAGGTAGAAATGTATGTTGTCTGGGCCTTATTAAAACAGAGAAAGCAAATGGTCCTTAGTGCAGAAGTTACTTGTGATCCATCTCTGAATCCAGGGCAGATTTATAGGAATGAATGTCTTGGAACATACAGGTGTTCATTATTAACCCACTGCAGAGCAAGTACCTTTAAATTAAAGAAGATTTCTCAGCTGAAGTGGAACGGACAGCCATGAAGTAGTGGAGTCACCATTCCTGGAGGGATTTAAAAGCCTTGTGAATGTGGCACTTGGGGACATGGTTTAATGGTGGACTTGGCAGTGCTGGGTTAATGGTTGGACTTGATGATCTCAGAGTTCTTTTCTGACCTAAATTATTCTGTGACATCCCAGAATTCACATTACAATGCCCACCTTCACCCCTCAGAGCCCCCTGCAGCTCTGGCTGATGATTCCAGCCCTGACCACTCTCTGGTACCTGCTCCTAATTTGAACTTCAGTGCCATTACCTTTGATTGAAAAATGTCAATGCCCCTTTTTAAAATATTTCTCAAGAGTCTGTTCACCTTCTGAAGCCTTACAGTTGGAGATCTGCTAGTGTGATTTATGAATAATTACATGAGCATTTCTGAGGTTTTCATTTTCTTCTCTTTTTCTCTTCACTTTTCCTTCTTTCTCACTCCCTGCAGTAAAGGATGAGTAAGACTGGTGGCAAACCAGGCTTTCAGATCATGCCTGGCACACAGATAATATGATTCTCATTGATATTGGATGGAACAAGCCAAAGAACCAGGTGTGCCCTGGGACCCAGAGAGGATGTGTGAGAAAAAGAGAGCTAGCTGTCAGAAAAGTGAGCGTGGGACTCGCAGGACACGATACGTGTCGTCAGGACCCTGCAGCGTGTGAGAGCACTGAACCTGTGGATGCCCTCATGGTTACAAATAGAGATGCTTTTCTCCCAGAACGTGCTCTACTTTGTTCTGCTTTCCTACCCGACAGCTGGTTGAGCTGCCTTAAAACTTGAGAGCTCGGCAATTTCTCCCCAGTTCCTTTCCCCAGTCCCACCCTTCCTGCTCCTGCTCTCTTTATCTCTTTACTCTGAAAAACGTTAGCAACGATAACTAAACTTTTAATTTTTTTTTCCTATACCTGAATAACCTCTTGTGTGCAGGATATTTTCTGCTTTAGGGCACAATCTGTTGCAGCACTGCTATAACTGCTGCTAAGGCACCTATTGTCATTCTCTCTGCCTCGGCAACACGGCGCTCTGTCGTGTTCCTCATCTGTGAACCCGGTTATTTATTGATAATTCTAATCTTGCTTGAAAGTTATAGAGCTTGTAAGTCAAATGTGTTTAAGGGGAGAGATGGAGATTCCTGCTCCCCAACTTTTACTGTTTACATGTCACAATAATTGAGTTTTTCAGCGTTGGAGGAGCTCAAGTGCACCACAAGCATGAATGGAGCCTCTCCATGGTACCAAAAGGAGGTTTTTTACATCCTCATTAAATGCAACAAAGAAACTGAGTACCAGAAATGACAGTACATAACTTAACCTACCTCACATCCAGTAACCACATAGAGCTGAGCCTCAAGGGGATGTTGGGCAAGTTTTACATTATCTCTTTTACAATATCTCATAATTGATTTGTGCACCCATATCCTCTCTTGAAAACACAGTTTTCTATTAAAAACAATTTGGATGGATACTTTTTTATTACCTTTCTTATATAATATTCTTCTATGGCAAAAGATGGTCCCTGCCCTGAAGTGTTTTCTGTCTGATCAACTCAGACAGACAAAATAAGTTTTATAACCTCTATTTTGCAAATGGGGAAATAGGATATGGAGACATTAAGGAGACGGCTGCTGCAAGATCCCAGAAAACGAGATTTTCATATATCATAAAGAAATTGCAAATTCTGACCACTTATGGAAATAGAGTTATTGGAGAGATAAATAGATAGATATAAAATTGTCTATTTCTTTGTCTCACACTCCTTATTACAGAAGGATCTGGATTTTACTGTCATTGTGGTGTTTAGCTCTTCTTCAACATAGGAAGATGATGTTTAGATCTATTTTTCAGATGATGAACTCTGGCACAGAAATGCTAGAGCTTCATTCTAAAAACAGATTGGAGCACCCAAATGCCTCTCTAATCACTTGAATGCAGTATTCTGATGTTACTGGGATTTGCATGAGCCCTGTTCAATTTTGTCCATGCTCTAGAGATGCCTGAAGTCCCTTAAATATGTTGGCACAACATTCCCCAGGGTCTGATGCCACCAAGCGATTAGAAATCCTAATTATATCAAACCCAGTGCCTTCCAAGTGTGTTCCACTGCCTGGTTTACCTGAAAGGCTCCTTGGAGGCAATTAAGCTTTTATTTTTTAATTTTTTTTTTTTCCTCCTGAACGATGAAGTGGAATTTTCATCTTATCAGAAGTTTAGTGTATAATCACTTAAGATACAGATACAAGTCTCACTCCAAAAATAGGTTTCACTGTCTATTCATAATGAAACTGCTTTCACAAAACTCCCTGGAGGCATCTGTTGGTGGCAAGGGCCCAGATCCCACCTAATGTCAGGCTTTCAACTGAAGTACCCAGTTTAGGGTTCACTCACTTTTTTTAAATTTTACTTTCCCAGAAGGTAATCCTCCATCCTTGATAGGACCAAGGAGAATAACTTTAAGCCAAAGGAGTGTGGATTTAGATTAGATATTAGGACAAAATTCTTCCCATGAGGGTGGGGAGGCCCTGGCAAAGGTTTCCCAGAGCAGTTGTGGCTGCTCCATCCCTGGAAGTGTCCAAGGCCAAGTTGGAAGGGGCTTGGATCAACCTGGGATAGTGGGAGGTGTCCCTGCCCATGGCAGGGGACTGAAACTGGATGATTTTTAAGGTTCTGGACTTTATGATGTCCATACCCTCAAAAACTCTGTAAGAACAGTATTCATACTTCTCTGCAGTCTTGGCATTCCTAGGCAATTTAAATGGTATGTACCAAGAGAAAACGAGCTCAGAAGTCACTGGCAATTCTGGAATTACCAATGTCAGTTTGTCTTTTACAGTGAACTCCCAAAGACTCTATTCCTGCTAAAAGTTCACTTTTGGTAGGTCTGTGTGATACCCTGTGCAGCTTCAATCAGAAAAGAAGACGAAGCACTGCAGTAATCATTTTTATGCTTTAAAAATACTGAGATACATGTGTATCTATCTGTCAAACCAGCTCCAACCCTCTAAAAATCACTGAAGATCCTCTCCAGCCTTCTGGCTTTTGTCTCCACTGAGTGAGAGGAGGCAGTCGGCCGGCATGAATCAAATATTCAGGACTGCAAAATTCTCTCCCATCTGTTGTAAAACCAGTGCAAGCATGAACAACTGAGAGGTGAAACAATTTTCCAACCTCCCCAGCAATCTCATAAATTATCTGCAGCTAAATAACCTAGAAAGCAGAGCAGAGTCTCCCAGCCTTAGGTAACAATTACACTATATGAACTTTAAAAAACCTCTTGCTAGCACTCAAAATTAGGAGCTTAATTCGCAAATGAATTGTGAAGCCTTGGTGACAGTATTGTTTAGAAAAGGCTTTTTGCAACCCACTCAGGTGTTGTTCCAAATTGTTGCTGAAACGTGGTGGATGGTTTCACTGGAGAAGAGGAGGTGTAAACTGGTTTTACCTCCCTCTGAAACAGCCTTGGCTTGCTTGCCCATGAGAGACAAGGGATTGTTCAGGCCTCCTGCTGGACATCCAGTGCTGCATTTCAACACCAGTGCAGCTGTTTGAGTTCTGAGGTTTTCCTGAAGTCAGAACAAGATTTTAGTTCTTCATGCCAGTCCCTGGCAAAGTTTTTAAAAGTTGTTTTTTCCTAAGTTCAAAATGTACCAGTATTTTATCAGGAAACATCAAATGCCTCAATCTTGTTGTTTAAGTTCATCTTCTTTTCCTCACCCTTCTAAGTAAATATTCTTTCTTCTGATGGCCCTCAAACACTATAAATCACTATTTTATACATGCATCCACCCAACAAAGCCATTCATCAATACTTTGCACTTATGAGCCTTCCACCTTTGCACAGCTCAGAGTTAGGAATTCTCAGTTAGATGGGAAGGGGGAACTCACAAGCAGGAGATGACAATTTCCCAGGAATCCCACAGGTCCTTTGCAGAGCATGGCTGGGCTGAGCACCCCATGACCCAATGAGGCTTTCAGTTTTTGTTGCTCAATCAGCTGCTTCCATGGGGGAAGAACATGGGAGCTGACAGCCTTTGTGCCCCTGTGAGCCCAGGAATGTCTGGGACCAGCTGCCAGGGATGCAGACAAATCATACCTGAGCTCCAGGCTGGCCTCCACTGGTGAAGTTTCACAGGTCCAGCTGATGTATTTAGGTCACAGCTCCCAGCATTGGAAAAAAACAACTATGAGTGTCCCCATTTCATACAGATGAAAAATATACCAGAGAGAAGCTGAGGAAGTCATCAATAAAATTTAGGAATAGAATCTCAACCTCTCTGCACAGACATGATGCCATGCTGCTATTTCTTCTGCTTTTCCCTAAGGGCTCATCTTCCTGTGGAAGCATCTGAGGCAATGTGCAGCCCACGTGCACACAAAAGCAGACAGTACTGATACACTCAGGCATCTCTGGCTCTCCAAAACCATAAACACATCCACCAAGAAGTGATTTTATTCAAGAAAATGGCATGTTTCTCTTAAAATACGTCCCCATCTTCTGAATTGTTTTATAATTACATGAGCTCCAAGTAACTGCCTTTCCTCTGGTGCCTCATAATCCCTTCTGCTCTCATTTTGCTTGACATTTTTGCTTTTTTCCAAGGAGTGGAGGCCTCAAGCAGCTGTCTCAGGTGTGTTCTCATGAGCACTTAATAGCATCATACTAATCTCCTCTGGCTCTTTGATTTAATGTCTCCCAAAATAACATTAGTCTTATGTTATTTATTTTTTTCCTGCTGTATTACATGGCAGATATGTAACAATTATACTGCCCACTCTCATCCAAAATTTCTTCCAGCACTCACTTTTTCCCAAGTTTCTGTTCCACCTGCTGGCAAATAGCTCTATTCATGATTATTGCACCCAGGTGAAACAAGGAGTAATTTATCCTTGTTTCTTAAAAATATATCTCTTCTGGTAACCATAGCAAATTGTTTTGGGTTTTTCCTTATTAGTTATTAATGAGATTCAATTTATCATGATTATTAATTCTAACCTCTACAGTGTATGAATAAGCAATCTCATTGCTTAATATTAGTGCCTGACCATTCTTCTCTGCAACTAATGACCTGTCATAGATTATCTGGGTCTAAAAGTCGTCAGGAAGCTGGAAAGTACTTAATTACTATTAAGGTATTGAAACAATGATTGAACTAATAGTGGAAAGCTGTCAGTGTTTTGTTCCCAATTAATAGGAAAATAAATTAGCAATACACCCAGAGTGACAAATCAGCAATCAAAATAATTCCTGCATTCTTCCCTTTGCCAGACTTGCACTGACACACGTCACCTTGGGAAAAGCACAACTCTGCCATCCCCACTTTTGCTCAGTTTGCTGGGAGAATTCTCTCACACATTTCTATTACTTTTAACTTTTCTGTGTGGAATATGTAATGGAAAGGCAATTTTTCCAAATGCCCAAATCTCAGTCTGAAGGACATGACTGTATTGAGAAACATTTTTTTGCACCTTTGGTATGTCAGACTTTTAAAATCCATGTCCAGGAATTAATTCCTCCACTGCGTCTGCCCTAACCTTTAAATTAGTTCAAGTTGATAACTTAATTTTATCAGATGGATATTGGCAAGTTCTGCGAGCAGTCTCACAAGCATCTGGATAAGGAAAATGGAGTGAGTGATTAGTGTAGGATGCAGATGTGCACTGGGAGAACAGGAGATCCACCATCTGGCTTTGTGCTGAAGATTATCCAACTACTGCCTTTGGGGTCATTGTAACCTGCAAATCCCCCACAACTCAGTACCCAGCAATGAAACTGGTTGCAGGAAATGACACAATTCAGAGATGAGACTATACTGATAATCAGGGAACAGTTTTAATGACACTGACTTTAAATTGATTGCTATACAGGTATTGGAAATTTTCTTTTTATCGGCAAAAATTAATGGAAAACTCTTGAATGTTCACAATAAAAACAAACAAAAAAAATTATTCATAATCCAAAGTAGAGCTTTCAATAGAAAGAATATTAGGGTTGGATTGAGCCATGACTAATATCAAGATTTATGGCCTCAGATAAATAAATGTGCTTGAAGTGACACACTTATCCTGAAGAAATGGTGGTTTGAAAAAGTTTATCCCCTCAGTTAAAAGGAAGGAAAAACTGTCAATCAGCTGCTAAGGGTCCCAGAACCCCTGGCTTCCCAGTTCAGAACAAATATCAAACATCAGTGTTTCAGTGAAATTCAGACTGGATTTCCAGGGCAGATTGAAAGGCTAAGAAACAACTCATTGCTGTGAAAATGCAGAAGAATAAGGAAAGTGATAAGCAAAGAAGATGAATTTTCAAATCCATATGGATATTGCAGACCTATAGGTCTATAATTGCACATAAAGAACTACACAAAGGTCTTTAATTGCATATAGACCTACTGGTCTATAACTGCATATAAATTTCTCTACAATGCACATGCATATACATCTTTGCTGTAGCACAACACAAAAAGTAGGTTAGTGTTTATATCCTATTTTTTTTTATTTTATTTTTAACCACATAGACATAAATTATACACTTTGTGTATAATATAAATTTATGTGTGTATATAATATAAATTGAGTAAATACAGAAAAACTGCTGCAGTTGTCAGATCATCGTTAGACGTTTAGGCTTTGAAGTCATTCTTTATTACTCAGTTACTGTGATTTTCTGACTTTGATTGCTATAATAACATCAAAACACAGTGCAGCTTTTAAATATATTCACTTCAGCCTTTGTTCTTAAAAGAGACCAGTTATTTATTTCTGTCTTCTGAAGAATCTCATAATCCAAGGAAGGAATCAAGTGTCAGGAATGCTATGAAATGACTGAAGATTCATGTCCATGCTGGTTTCTACATAGTAAACCTCTTTGTGATTCTTTTATATGTGCATTTTTATACATGTTTGTGTGTGTTGGAGAAAACCAAGCATTAAGAAAGTGTATGTTTCTGCATATGTATGTATACAAGTATACGCAAAAAATAGGGCTGCTGACAAAATACTTGCAAATCAGCAAGAATTACCAGCAAAAAAAAAGTATATGAAAACACCAAATATTATATATTTTGGCAGGATTTTATGGCAAATCTAGACATTATTACTTACGTAAATATTTGCCCATTCAGTCATAAGAGCCCTACTAACATGGGAATTAAAGTGGTTTGGATCTAAATGGGCTGCATAGGGTTGAAACAATCAAATACTTTTTGTTTGTATAATCAGAAAACAATTATTATTTATTTTGGAATTTTCTGTTTGCTTTGTTTTTCTTTTTTTTTTTGTTGTTGGTTGTTTGGTTGGATTTCTTTGGGGTTTTTGGGTTTTTTCGGTTCTGCTTTTGGTTTTGGGTTTTTTTTTTTTGTTAATAGTATAAATCTTGTGATGTCTTGGGATTTTATGTGTTTTATAGAGATGAGAGCTGGAGCCCCTCTGCTCTGGAGCCAGGCTGAGTTGGGGATGTTCAGTCTGGAGAAGAGAAGGTTCCAGGGAGAGCTCAGAGCCCCTTCCAGCACCTACAGGGGCTCCAGGAGAGCTGAAGATGGGCTTTTTACACAGGTCTAGACTGATAGGACAGGGGGGAATGACTTCAAACTGACAGAGAGCAGTGTTAGATGGAATATTAGGAAGAAATTCTTTCCTGTGAGGGTGGTAGGGCCCTCTTCTGCTTGAACTCATTGCTCATTGAACAGTGGAGGACTTTGTGGGTAGGGAGGAGAAGAAGAACAAATGCAGACCTTAAGAACTGATGGGTAGGAGGAGTCAAAAGAGAATAGGAATTTTTACAGTATGCACATTTTTACAGTTTACGACATGCTGGGATGGGCATTGAAAACATTTACAGATACAGTTTGACTTGCTGCTGTGTTAGTGGAGGAATTTGTTAGAAATGACTGCTGGAAGATAATTTTCTGAATTTTTTTTTCACTGAAAAATGTTACTTACCTTGATATGAATATAACCTGATAACACAGTAAGGCTCCAAACTTTCTAAATATAGAGCACCCAGGATATATCTATTTATATGAGCTGGGGAGACATTAAAAATGTTTCTCTAGTGGTTCTGGCTTGCATTTCTGCACATCTTTTGGAGACTTACCTAAAAATGATGTTTCTTTTGTTTCACTGATCAAGGCCCTCTCTCTTTGTGATTTTCCTCAGTCAATGACTTCTCTTCTCCCTATTATGAGGTCGTAAAACCATACCAAGTTCATTTCAGGAGCTCTACACAGCAAATGATTGAATTATTAAGGTAGAAAAGGCCTCTAAGATCAAGTCCAGATGCAAACCCTACACTACCAGGTTCACCACTAAACCATGTCCCCAAGTGCCACATTCACACATCTTTTAAACACTTCCAGGGATGGAGATTCCAACACTATCCTGTCAGCCTATTTCAATGCTTGACCATCAAATTATGTAATTAAGATTAAAGCCCAGATGAGCAAAATGCCACAAAGAATGAAAAGAACATCCAGGAGAAAGCATTCAAAATTAACATCTTTGAACTAGTGAAATATCCTCTATTATCAACTTTATATGCAAAAGGACACAAGAAAAATTATGGCAAGTATGAAATAAATCATGAGGTCTTCCATCATCTAATTTGAAGTTGAAAGTGAATTAAAATGTCCTGTTTAAAACCACCATAACCTCTCAGTGTCCGTGCCCCAGGGTGAAGTTTTGTACACAGCTCTACAGAAGGCATAGATTCACCTCAAGCTTTATTGGCAATCAACTCTTTTTTCTTTTCAGTTAGCAATGCTGAAATATAGATTAAACATATATCACAGCATGGAGAGAAAAATGTCTGTGTGTCAAAATGCCAATATAGCTTTAGATATCTACAACTGATTAAAAATAAAAAAAGGAAAAACTGTTGGTTGTCTTGAAATAAAGAGCAAAACTGAGGTTAAAACCAGGATTTCATATCTAAATAATGCACACCTCTGGTTTACTCCTATTTAAAGAAGAAGATAATACTATGTCTTAGAGAATTTTCCAAGAGAGAAAACAGAAAGTGTGCAGATGTTCATTTGACATAGGTATTGGGATATAGAAATTATAAGAATAAGTATTACATGTCTAAGCAACTCCCTTTTCTTGTTCCAGGGTCTTCAATGATTGTGTTAAATAATTGTAACCTCAGGGTCCCAGATTTGTGAGAGGCAGATTTTAAATATGAAACCAATTTAATGAATTTCATGATAGCCTGCCTTAAATTAATCTAATTTAGAATCATTTTAAAACACTGAAATTTGACATTTCAGTTATGGTAGGTTTGCGGTTTCTGGGTTTTTTTTTTTCTTTTCCATGAAATATGAATATAATTTCATTATTATGCAAACATTAGAACTAGTTTGACTAATTATTTGACTAAGCATCCCAAGAAAGTATACGGATGGAACTTGTATTCCCAAGGATGATAATTGTGCTCATTTTGGGATCCAGGATGAATACTAATTTGACAACTTTCTCTAAATTCCATCCTTGTCTATAATAACTACCTTAGCTTAGGTCAGTGGTCTTGAAGCAATATGCAGAAGTCCTAACTGATTTCAACATTTTTATCTTCCTCAGAATTATGCATAAAATCTCTATCTCTCCTGTGAGACCATCTCGAATAAATTGCATTAATTCCTGTATTTGCTGAAACTGTCTTTCTCTTGCTAAGCCACGTGCATCCAATTATGTGAAATGGGAAAAGCTTTAAAATATCACATTCTGGCATGAAGTGTTTGAAAATCTTTGGGGGATGTTAGTTTGTCTTTAATAACAAGTCCCAAATTGTGCCTAGTGGGCCTCTTCTCTGAAAACAAAGATTCCGGCTTGCTATTAAAAGAACCCCCAAAACAAAACCCCAAATTATCTCATGGCTGCTATCTGTCAAATGAAGAATAATTCTGTAATGAAGAAGAAAGCATTAAAGGTAAAAAAAAGCAAATGAATTCAAAAAGAGAAGCTATTTTTATTTACTTTAAGAAGTACAAGGGAAAAAAGTATTTTTTAGCCCTCTTTCCCAACCTTCATAATTAATAGTTTTGCAGTATTTTTGTGGGGTTTTTTTCTTCTTTTTAAAGTAAAAATTAGAACTATTTTCCAGGGGAAATAAAAAGAAAAGAAGAAAAACACTTTTAAGAATTTCTGCTTGGCAGATAAAATGCCTCTTTGTTCTGCATTGTGCTGCATTTTGCCGCTGTCAGACACACCATGGAGAATGTCAGTTGGCATTGGTGGGTTGTTTGGTGAGTACATTTTATTTTCAAAAATTGTTTTCTTCTTATAGAACCAAACAGCACTTGAAGCAGCTTGTTTTATTTGGTGTCAGACAGGCATTTGCTTCTGGGTGCATGAAAAGTGCAAATTAGCAACCAAACATCAGAAGAGAGAATGAGGGAAATCCCCATTGGGTAGAGATGGGGGGTTTTTTCCCTTCCTTTTTTTTTTTTTTTTTTTTCCTTTCCCTGGGATCTGAGAATGCAGACATATCCATTGGGGAAACAGGAGAGGGAAAAAATATTGCAAATAACATTCACACAAATGATCTGATCCTGCTCCTGATGGAAGTTACACTTTCTCCCTCAGAATACACAGAGGTGTTACCCTTCTCTCCAAAGACTGACAGGTATGAACCCAAGAATATTGGACTGGAAAAAATATCCTGGATTTCCAAGCTTCTTCCCCACCTATTGCAGGAACATGTTATGATTCCTGTAACACATCTGAAAAATAATTAGGGTTTGGGGGTGTTTTTCTGCTCCGAGTACTTGTACTGCAGGGCTGCTCCAAAACTTTTCTCCTCTGATGTTTTATCAACCTAGTTCAAATTTCCATCAGAATCTACTCATCAGCATCTTACACCAGACAGTTCTTGAGCCAAAACTGCTGTTTGGTGTGAATAGACTTTCCTTTCTCTATGTATTTGCATCCTGCTGAATTTATAGATGAGTGGGAAAAGCACACAGAGTAGCTGATGTAGGGCACAGTGGGACCATCAATGTGTCCTTCCTCTAACCACCCCTTCTGACTAATCCAAAAGTCAAATCCATGAGGATTCTTGATTCCAGTGAAATTTCTTGAGCCCAACAAGCACTAGAGCCTCTGGATTTCATACACAGCACCTCTAGATCAAACTGAGAAGACAACATACCCATCTCAGAACCAATAGAATGGTGTTAGCTGCAAGTTCCTTGATATTTTAAATGTATTTCCAGGATTTCAAAAGCTCAATATAAAAAACAATTGTTAAATAAATAATATTTATAGATCCACCTTCTAACTTTAGGCATCTGCAACCTGAATGTCCTTGGGGCCAACTGAAAGCACTTTACAGCCTCTGGAAAAGGACATGATGGCCTGACCTGTATAAGATCCCTAATCTACAATCAAATGAATCACAAATAAGAGTATTTTTTGTCCTCTTTTTCTGAAAAATTGATTTATATCAGTATCCCATATGTAGATGTCTACATTATCTGTGACAATGGTCAGCTGAAGCCATCCACTCTCTCATAAACACACATATTTGTAATTCTTTAGCTATTGTTGTCTTTTAGTTTGGACTTCCCAATCTTTTCCTGCTGTTTCAGTTTCCAGATTCTGTACCCATCTTCCTTTCCATGTCTGCTTTTCTCCCCCTTCTTTTTATCTCTGTCCTTCCTTGTTCCACCCCATGTTTTCTTTTTCTCTTTATTGATAAATCAGTCTCTGTCCTAACAATGTGCAAAAAAAGCAGAGTTCCAATTGTGTACTCCCAACCTCATCCCCTTCATTGTTGCATTTTCACTTACCTTTGTTTACTTTTGGTTTACAAGCTTTGATCTGAAACTCATTGGTGTCATTGGGGTGTTGAATTCAACTGGCTTTGTGTCAGGACCAGCAGCAAAGCTGGTATTAAAATCTTTGTGTAGAAGAAATTCCTCAGCTTCAACTGTCATGGTTTGGGAATCTATGGAAAAGGTTCACTGTGAAATGTGTAGGATTATAGTGTAAGAAGTTCTGTGGAATAAAACTCTTTTGCCTAAGAGGTGGCAGGTATAAAGCTGATGAGTAGAATGCTTGTGGGAGATGCTGGCAGAACTGCACAGCATGCAGAAAAAATGCTTATAGGAGTAAATGAGAATGTTTTTGGCTGAAGATCACTTAAATCAGCAGAAGTCCTTCAATCATCTTATACCTTGGATATTTCACAGGTGTTTGAGTCAAAACTTACCTAACAACACTGGTTTTCTAACCCATTGGTTTTAAGATTTTAGCCTTGGTTTTGATTGCATTCTTCAAAGAGTCCAGTACTGACTTCTTTGGAAAAACTAACCTGAATCATCAAAGAACAGAGAAATTAAGTTCAAAGAATTGTTTCGAATCTTCACACTCAGAATATCCAAACTACTATTAATACCTGGACAAAAAGTCCAGGCTTGGCTTTTTTCAAGTTTTTACTCTTTTATTCAAGACAGGTGACCCACCTCTGGTTAATGAAAGAAAATTACTCTTTCAAAGATAATCAGCAATTGATTCAAATAACCTTTAAACAATCCAAATTATTATTTAAGAAATTATTTGTATAATTAAACATTTTCCCTAACTGTATCACTATCCACTGCAGTGAATATTTGTTCTGCAGTTCTGCAGACATCTGACCATTTTCTCTGTGTATGCAGGTGCTTAAAGATAACAGGCAAAGAAATTAAGGAACTGATTATTCTTTGAAGCTTCTGCCACAAGGTGGAAAGGCCATCAAAGGAATTCAGACATTAACCCTGGATTTGGGAAATGGGGAGGGTGGTCTCTGAGCTGCCAAAGACTTGTGTGAAATTGGGAATATCACTTTCCTCCAGATCACACTCTCTAACTCTTCCTAAATATCAGTTAGACTAGACTTTAGGCTGCTGGGCCTCAGAGAAGGATTCTTGGTCTTGGTCTCTCATACCAGGGAACGCTTGAAATCAGCTAGTGTGTCTATGTTGGGACAGGTAATTCCCTTGGTATTTAAATATCAGAGAACAAGGGGATTTTTCCTTAAGGGAAGAGGAGATAGGGTGACAGCAGGACCAGCAGAGACAGTGACTTCATCAACAGAAGTGGCAGTCACTTGAGAGAGGTCAGCAGTTAAAAGTCCAAATAATGAGTCAAGGCTGTGGTGATAAAGAAGTTCCAAGATCAAGACACTCCAAGTAACTCCATATCACAGGATCACAGGATGGGTCAGGTTGGAAGGAATCACAGAGGCTCACCTGCTCCTTCCCCCTGGCTCCAGCAGGGCCATCCCAGAGCACAGGGCACAGGGCTGTGTCCAGACATTTCTGGAATATCTCCAGTGAGGAGACTCCACTCCCTCTCTGGACAATCTGTTCATTGCTCAGTCATTGCACAGGGAAGTTTTGCCTCCTGTCCAGGTGGAATTTGTTGGGATCAGTCCCTGCCCATTCCTCTGGTGCCATTGCTGGGCCCTGGAGCAGAGCCTGGGCCCTGCTCTGAGCCCTCCCTGCACACAGGGACACCCAGGGCTGAGGGCCCCTCTCAGCTGTGCCTCCTCTCCAGGCTGAACAGCCCCAGCTCCCTCAGCCTTTCTTCTGTTCACACCAGGAACTGGCAATATTTACAGTACCTAAAGCACCTTGCTCCAGACACAAGTTTTGAGAGAAACTACAAAAAATTGTGAGGTATCTGTCAGGCACTATGACAAATCTTATGATGGCAAACACAGAACCAGACAATTCATAAGGTTTGATTTGTTGCTAATTAGTTCAAGCATGTCATAGAATGTCACCAAACTTAATGTCATTATGGATTTAGTATTGCACCTGCTCCTTCCCTCCAGTCCTTCTGGAAAATTATAGTTTATGTTCTATTAGGGGGCATCACAACTTATTACCATTCATGAAAATGTGCAGTCACAAAAATGAGTCTGAATTCTATTTCCAGGGGTGTCTATTCAGAGCCTGGGCACTGAAGGAAGTAGTTTTTCTGTCCCAAAGTAAAGGAAAGTGGGAAAAAGCTGGGGTTCTTATGTTACAAGTGTTTCAAGTGATTGGTGACAAGAATGATGGGCATACTGCAAGAATTTTCACAGCAACAATTAATGAATGCATAAGACAGCATAAAAAGTTACAAAATCTCCAAATACAGAAAATATTATTCTGTTAAAAGGAAAAATGCATTATTTGTCTCTGGAATTTGGGATCAGGGGGCACCCACAAAATATTTGTAATAGATTGAACACTTACATAAATATGCCATGACAGAAATAATACATTTATAATTATGTCAGGAAAGATTTTACTGAGAAATAGAAGCCTGGGAAAGACATAAAGCAAAGGACACACTACAAGGCATGAGACCATCACAGTTCATGAGATTAGGAGGCAAATTGTTTTGGGGAAAATTCTTCTGAACTTCCTTTTTGCAACAATCCCCTTTGCAGTGCAGATTTCATGCAGGTCCATTTGGCTGTGCTCAGAGAGAGGCAGGTGAACCTGTGGGGTCATTGGGTGTGCCCCTAAGGAAAATCCAAATGGAAGAAACTGTGCATTGTGTTGGTCAAACCAGAAATATCAGATGCACACTGATGATTGTGGATAGGATCATCAAACAACTTGTCATAAATGTCAAAGAGATAGGAAATAAAAAAGGCTTTTATATGATTTCCAAATCTAATTATTTTGAGGATGGGGAAGGAGTAGCTGTTAGTCTTTCCTGAGAGATCCTTGAGAAAAATACTTGAGAGAAAAAAGGATGATCTAATATGAAGCAGAACTGTTTCATCCTCTCCAACTGGAAAATAGACATGAATGAGCATTTCCCCCTGTTAAGTAGCATCAAACACATTAACTACCAGAAGAAGGTAGGGCTTTGAGATGCTGCTCTTCCAAAGAGTGACAGGAACTGCTGACCTCATTAAGCTTTGCCCTCATAAACAAGGAATTTCTGAGGGGTTAAGGAAATAACAAAAAGCACTGGTCAGTGTACCAGGAGGAAAAAAAAAAAAAAAAACTTTGGCTGTATATTAGGCAGGAAAATCTTTTATAATGAGGGCATATCCAAAGTTTAGTGTCTGAAGGGAATATATCTCCATGGAGAACTCCTATTCTCTGCATTCACTTTTTCATTATCATTTTATCCATTAGTGTAATTTCACTGTTATAGAAAAATGAATGTCAGAAACCAGAATGCTTTGCTTTATTTGTACCCAAGCCAGTGCCAATCAATACCAGAAATATTCCCTGTGCCCTGTCAATGCATTTCAACCCTTCCTTGTTGAGAGTCCTTCTTAATTGACTCCAGTGAAGCAAATCTGATTTCCACATTCTCAGTCCTTGTACACATATGCTAAGACAGCTAAATTTAAACTGTTTCTGCTCAGTTTTGTGGTGTCTGCTCTGACACTTAGAACAGAATGAGATCACCTGAATTTGCTTTATATCTTATTTTTAAGACCATTTAATTGGAATGATTTTATGCCACTGTTTCTGGGTGGTATTAAAGCAATATCCTAGAGGAAAAAGCCAAATACATTATTCTACCCCATCATTGACTCTCTCTGAAACCACCTTCTTTACTTTTACTGCTGGATCTGATTTATATCTGAGACATAAGTGTCAATAGCTTGTTTTTGATGGGCAAAATACTGCCAGGTAAAATGGATATAGTTGAGTATTAGGCTATAAAGTGGGGTATGAAGTATAATTCAAATGGGCTTCATGACACTTGTCCCTCATATGACACACATTTTTTCATTTCCAATTTCATTGGAACAAGGGGGAAAAATGGTTTCCAATCTGTCCCACCTCATAAAAATAGACCTGTGTTTAATTCTCCAGGACCTAAAATTATCCTTTAGATATTGTCAACCAATCATCCAAGGAAAATGTTCATGGACAAAGTAATAGAGAAATCTTCCATGTACAGGGACAGCTGAAATACTGCTGCAGCTTCAGTTTTAATGACAGCACTCAAATATTAGTGCTAAATGCACTGATAATACTGGGATCATCTGGCATATGCTTTTATACTTTTCAGTAAATGGTGTAGTTTGGTCCATGTGTTGCTGCAATTTATACATAAAAATGATTTCACAAAAACAAGTAGCTGATAACATTCTTTCTTCATATCCAGTGGAGGAACTGAATACTTTGAAAGAGAGCATCCAGGAGCTACTTGGCCCTACAAGATTACAAAATGGAAAGAATAATATTTTTTGTGCATGGGTGTCTTGATTTGTGTTTATATTTTTCTGGCAAGCAGCAGCCTAGATGTACCCAGGCTTAGATTTAATTGTTGGTTCTGCACCTGGAATTGGAAACTAGAATGAAGACAGCAGCCCAGGGGTCTGATGTGGTTCAGGAAGTGAGTTTGGGATGTTCTCCTGAGCAGGCTGAGAGTTGCAGCAAAGCAGAGTTGCTGAGTTTATGAGATAAATTATTTTGGGGCCAAAGACTGGCAGCCTGCATCATACTGGGGAGCACTCGAGCCAGAATCTCCAGGGTTTCTGAGAGATTTGACTCCTGAATATCAGGATTATATAAGGTGATCAAGTAGGCACAGAAATCATAGAACAAGACAAGAGATCTCCTTGTGGATACAAAAATAGTTGCCCTACAAAATCACAGAATCATCTGGTTTGGAAAAGACCTCCAAGGTCATCGAGTCCAACCTGTGAGCCATCCCCACCTTGTCACCCAGCCCAGAGCACTGAGTGCCACATCCAGTTGCTCCTTGGACACCTTCAGAGAAGGGGACTCCAACACCTCCCTGGTCAGCCCATTCCAAAGCTTAGCAACACTTTCCATGATTAAATTCTTCTGGAAAAAATAATTTTGTTTTGAAGAAAACTACTTTGCAATTAAGGATTCCAAACTGAGATTATAAAATGGTAGATTTTTTTTTTCTCCATATAAATAAAGTCAAGGAAAGGAATTACTTGACTCCAACATGCACTTCTGACTCTCAGGATCAAAATCCTCAAATGGACTTTACACTTTTGGCATTACAGTCCTCTCAGATGTTTTAATTCTGGTCTCAGTGCAATTATTACTGTTGACATTCACTTTATCTGGAGCTCCATCACCTTGGTGTATTTCTGAGAGTCTCACAAAGTGCATTTCATGCAGCACAGGACACAGCCATACTCACTGGTACCTGTTTTCGTCGTCTACATTTGATACTACCAAAGGAAGAAAATTGTTCTTTGTTTTGACAATCCTTAACTACTGCATCAGCTCTTTCTGGAAACCAGTTCACTGTCAATTAGCAGACCCTTTTAAATCAGATTAAAAAGGCAGCTGACAGAAAAATATATGGTTTTTTTCCTGCAATTTCTTTTCATCACTTTAAATTTCAAAATCTGCTGTGCTATTTTCAGCACTAGTAATGTAGATTCTTTGTCAATTCTGATTTTTAAGGCTCTATTTTTGTAGTAGACTGTATAATTTTTCCCCTACCTCATATGTTATGATGCTAAATTTGGCATTGGTTCTTATTCCTGTTTTGAAGTAGCTGTTAAATAGGGATAGAAACACCTGATTGTGGCAGGCTTTTGAAGAGTTGTGTTATTCATTGAAACTATTGTGGAAATAATCAGCTCTGGAGTGGCTACAGAAACTTATGTAAATCTGTGTGGACACACTAGAGACAGAGAAGTTATTCCATAGAAGCTGAGAACACGGTCCCTTGAGTCAATTGTATGCCTGATATAGCTCCATGGGAATGAATGGATGCACACCAGAGATTAATTTAAACACATTTCCACAGCTAAATGGAAAACCCCTTACATTTGCCGTCTATAGCAGAGCTGAAAGTCACCATTCTTTGGAGTATCAGCTTGCAGAGTAAAGAAAAGGCTGCAGATTTGACCCTGAAGGATTTAGACCCAAGATTTTTTTCAGATGTGCAAACCCTGCAGCATCACTGGATATAAATCAGCACAAGAAACTGGTCTTTTATCTTTTCTGTTTTCAGCTCCAAATGAGAAATGTAGGATAAAATATGAAGCAATCTAGGTATTTTTCAAGATAGGTGATACTATGATTCTATGATTAAGAAAGATTATTTGTCCTCTAAAGATGATTAATTTTTCCTCCATCAGTTTGTCTTCCATCCATCCACTTTAGGCATATTTATTAACATATAAATGTACCTATCTTGTCCTTATGCCACTGTTGTCATTGGCATTGAGAAGAGGGAGGATCCTTCACAGCACAGTCAAAGCATTTAGTATATATTTACTGGAATTATCTTTCATAGAAATATTTTTTTCCATTTCCATGGAATCTTATTGTCTAAATCTATACTGGTAAATCTATTCTACCTGGATTGTGCTTAACCAAAGCAAAATCTTATCAGGGATGAGAACAACACTCCTTTATCTTGGTCATGTCCCAGTCCTCTTATGTTTTATAATGTGGATGCAACTGTAGAGCCTACAGAGGGACAGCTCCCTAATTTGTTCACTTAAATTAGATGGACATTATTAGGTAATGAAAATAATTCCCCAGAAAAGGTTGATTTGCTTGCAATTAAGTTAATGCAGGATAACTCTGTCTGCAAATAAATCAGAGAGGAAAAACCTAAGTGAGCTAATGGACTTTGTTCATTAAGATAATTCGAAATCAAACAAGGACTGGGAAGTGAGAGAAGCTAATGACCAGAGCTGCAAGAATTAGCAGTACAGAATTCTCCTGTACCCCAGTTTCCAGACACTGAATTTTATCCTTTTAAGAAGTTTTCATCAAGTGTTTCAGATTGTAGTGGCACCTTTTTCCCCCAACTCCTCTCCAGTGTGTCATGTCTCAGTTTTCATCCAAGCTGTCCTTCCAGCTGGCTCCTTGTCTTGTGATTTTACTCTTTTGGACAAATTGAAGCAAATTGCTCCCAGGACATATTCAAGAGCAGCAAAACCAAGCAGTTGTTTTTTTTTTTTGTTTGTTTGTTTTTTTCCTCCCAGGCTAAAACATGCTTCTTGACTACAGGTGCTGCTGGGTTGAGCTTGTTCCCAGTTCTCTGGCAGTTCTGAGCCTGATCTCCTGAAAAACACATCAATTATCCCAGGTGATGCCATAATGGGTCTTGTGTCTCTTCATTACCACTTAAAATATCACAAATATTTCATATGTACCTTCTTTTCACCACCAAGTTCCCACAGCTCAGAGCTGTGAGGAGATCTTTAATAACCTTTCCAGCATATGGCCCTCTCCTAAAAACCATCCCCTAAAGACATTCTTTCCTGTCCTATCCTTCAACAGGGTGTGTTTGCTAATTCCTAAAAAAGCAGCAGTGTCTTTGGTTTCTGTTCAGGATAGTCTGCACTGGAGCCTTTTAGTCAGTTAGTATGAGGCTGAGAATCACAGGGTCATGGAGTCAAGAAGGTTGGAAAAGGCCTCCAAAATCATGATGTCCATCCTTTGACTGGGTATCACCAGGCCTGTTAAACCATACCATGAAGTGCCCCTTCATGGGAGGGTGACTCCATCACTTCCCAGCCTGTTCCAACGCTTAACCCTCTTCCAGTGAAGAATTTTTTCCTTATTATACAGCCTGAACCTCCCCTGGCACAGCTTCAGGCCATTTCCCCCAGTCCTATCACTGGTTTCTTGGAAGAAGAGGCCAATCCCCACCTCATCACTTTAGCTGAACTTGGCATCTGATTTCAGACAGCTTCTTATTCATTTATAGAGAAATCTCACTTAATTTTATGGATTGCTATTGGAAAATGTTTTTCAAAATATTTTTTAAAGTATTTCTGGTTAGACCAGAAACAATCAGTGTTTCTGAAGCAGATACAGCTCAAAACACTACAGCTGATAACTCCAAATTTCTCTGACTTGTCTCTGTAAATTCTGGAAGGAAAAGGATGACTGGTGTGTGTGGTCTTAGCTTGGCTGTACAGATTTTTTTTTTTTTTTAATGTGTTAGTGTGGAAAAATACTGGAATGAATAATTCTTAAGGAAAATGAGGATGGTGTGTAGAGCAGTGTACAGTGCACATGACAAAGGACTCACTGCAGATCAGACAGGATGCATTTTGTACTTAAAGAAAGACAAGTATAATAAAATGCATCATCTGTAATAGCAATAATTTTATATATACTTATACACGTGAATGAAAATAGTTTTGCAGTTAAAAATCCATATGATGTCAGTATGGTCATAAGGACCATTGACATTACCATCTTCAGTAAGTGAAAAAAAATATAAATTGCTTTTATGAAGATGATATTTTTCATATTTGTGCAACTCAGATGTTATATTAAATGGCTGTCATCATGCAGATGTCAGGCTGAAACTTTTAATTGAATTGTGAAGGAATCTTTTGCAGTGACTTGGGGAAAAGAATAATGATTAGTCATTACATCACTTATTACAAAAATTCCATCTCCCATCATTTCTATCAAAGTCTCAAAAATATCAGAGGTACTGGAGTCTGACCCACACAGTGTGAGTAGCAGAGAGAAAAATGATAATTCTATAGAGAATAGTAACAGTTCCAGGAGAGACATATGGCCCTGGTATTTCTTTCTGTTAGCTGGGAGCAGCAGTACTTTATGGTTCAGTGATCTGTTGGATAATCACAAAATAAAATAAAAGATATCATTTGTTACAGAGAATAAGCCTCAATAATGCTGTTGAACTACAAAATGACTCCTCTGTAATCACTGGTTGTAACAAGATGTGAATGATCCCAGTGCCACACACTGCCTCTGCCACCATGCCATCATTTACACTCCTAAATGAATACACATTCATTTTCTTATGGAGACACAGTACTTGGGTCTCAGAACAGCACTGAAATAAATTTCACTTGTTATTTTATTCATATTTTCCCCTCAGGAGAAGTTTTCCAGCAGAAAGCCTCTAGATACTGGCAAAAAAAAAAAAAAAAAAAAAAAAAGAGCACTGCCAATGGTTCACTGAGATCCTCAAATAAATGCAGTGCAAATAAAATTAGCAATGGTCACATCTTGGTCTGTATAGAAACTTAGGATGGCTAAAGTGACATCATGGCCCTGAACGGGGTGCATCTCTTTAGAAGTAATAAAATGCTTTTGCTTTCACTAAAATCAGATATTTCCTTGAATCAAAGAATCATTACAGTTGGAAAAGACCTCTGGGATCACAGAGTCCAACTGTGAATACAAGCTGTGGATATTGTCCTTTATTTCAGAAATCTACTCTTTGGCCTGATTCTGCTTGTTTGAATGTGGCAATTGGAAAACACAAACAAAAAGTTTTTCCTTTCTGCTTTAAATGTAAACAGATAAACTGGTTTGTTTGTAAGGTTGCCATCTAGATTACGAAAAACAGCCTGCCATTAATCCATATCATTTAAAAAGGAATTTAAGGCCCTTTACATTTATCCAGGTTGAAAATCCAAGCAGGAAGTAAGTCTAAAACTCTGGCTGAGGAGCACAGGTCAGTTCTCTGGCCCTGAGATGAACAATTGCCACCTATCCATTCTCAAACTCTCCATGAATTTTGTATCCCACTATATTCAAGTTGGGTCTAATCCCTGGACCAGATGAGTTCCCAAACCTTCTCAGGAAATGGGAGAGTGCTTGCCAAGTGTGCCATGGACAATGCTGGCAGTTCAGCACTGGTTTCCAGTCCTTCTGCCAAGGGCCAAAAAATATTTTATGAACTGGGATAGATGCAGAATATGTGTCCTGATCATACTTCTGAAGTTTGTGCAATTCAAGCTGCTCACTGCTTTGATGAGAATAAATTTTGCCCTTATTTATTAAAAACACAGAGCAGGATTCTCAAACGCAATTACCCAACTTTTGGGATCCCTTTTATGCATTGGAAAAAAGGACATTGATTTTCAAAAGCAGAGTTTTCTCAAGGATCAAGAGTATAATTTCTCAGATATCAGATGTTGGGTTTGGAATGTTTGACTCTGAAGATGAAAAATCTAACAGCTGTGAAAACTAAAGGTGACAGGTTTTTTAAAGATAAAATGTTATTAAATACTTCAAGAAACCTAGCTAGACTGTTTATGCTGAAATTGTACTGTGTTGGCATAACTGAGTTGTTGTTCTAGAAGCTTAATTTACACATTTATCACAAGTTATATGAACTATATTTGTTTTGGGAGGATTTTTTTTTACATTGCATTTTCAAAGCTTTTCACCAGACACAGCTGAATTTTGAATGTCCAGGCCTCCAGATTTTTGGGTAGACTTTTGCTTTGCAAAATACAGTAATTACATGTATTTTTTTTTCTAATAATGCTTGAGATTGTAAAAAATACAGTAAAAATGATGAAGGTTTTAGTTTGTTTTTGTTTTGAAGCTATTTATTTCAATGCAATAGCATTTTTGATTTAATAGAGATATTTCAGAATAAAGATTGTTGATTACATGTAACTTGAAATCGAAGACTTGTTAATATTTGTGAATATGAAGTGTTTGCAATCATAGGTTTTTTTCTGAGATTTCCCTCTTAAAAAATCTTTATCTGATTTTTAAAAGAAATGTATTTGGATTTTCAAAACTTACACACACACATATGAGAATATTCTTGACCTCTCATGTATGTTTGACTCTGTGTTCAGGGAACTGCAACAACACTTTTGATAACTGGAAGCAATTACTCTTTTCCATCTCTGTGCCACAGCAACCAGAATATTTAGCCCAAAGGAGAGGAAATCCTGTCAATGAGCTTGAAATGTTGTGATGACACAAAAACATAAAATTACCATGGAATTAGAAGTTATGTTGGGAAAACTACTGTCTATTCATTAGTCACATCAAAATCATTCCGTACAATTCATTTTCCAGAGTTCCATCCAAAGGGAGTACCCAGGACCCATTAGAGGTTTCACAGATATTTCCTTTTATACCTTGATAAACTCTCCATTAAGCACAAAAATTATAATCCTGATTTGCATTGCCTTCTTGGTTAGCCTTTCACACTGTTTCTTGTATTTTATTTACTTTTTACAGGGTATATCTGGATGAGAAACAGCAGAAATACTTTTTCTTGAGTGTGGTGTTTGAATCCTGTGTGAATATCTGCAACTCACCTGATCTTCCCCCTGCAACCTATTTAATCTTTATCCTCACTATCATTGTAATCAAGGTTTCAATGGTAATAATTTAGAGTTACAATTCTAGACCTTTAACAGACATTTCAAAAATGCCATAATAACGTGGGGGTCTCAACAGCTTCCCAATTTGTCTTAATTTCACCTACATTTATTACTCTCTTCTGGCAAATATGTTTTCTACATTCCTGTATTACTGCTGGATATGATGGGAAAATCTCCTTGCTAACATCTACTGCAAATACAGCCTAAGTATTGAGAACTTTCCTGTGTATCTGTATATTTATATAAATGTATAAAATTGGTGATCTTAGATGTCTTAGCCTTAATGATTCTATAATTCTATTTTTCTTCACACTTACACATGTATGAATACTGATGGTAGGGATATTTCTGTACAAACATTTAAACATAAGCATGTGCATCTCCACATCATCTAAAATGACAACTAAATTTGTCATTTCAGCACTCCAAAGTTTTCATAAAATGGATCCTAAGTCTACAGAAGCACCAAAGTGTTCTTAAGTTGTTTAGAATTTCTTTCTTGCTTCTAAATTTAAAACTAGGCTTTTGGGGCACAGGCTGTACTTTCTCTGGGGGTGTAATTGTCATGTACATATTAATATATGCAAATAAAATTGGAGTTTCAACAGCCACTATTCCTCCAAAGGTTAGATTCTCTAATTAGAGCCAAGCAATTAGTTCTAAAAAGTTTCCTTTTTTTTTTTTTCAGAAGCCTTGCATTTCCTTAGCAGTAAAATTACATCTCAGTCCTTCCTTTCTGTTTCAAGATATGAAACAATTACAACTGTACCTTCATTTCATCTTGCCCACTAATTGCCCCCTTTTAACACAGAGCATTTCAAATGGTGCCTCTTTGAGGTTTTATAGCTGTCTAATATGTACACGAGGACAGGTGCAATGTTGGAGCAAATTGAACTATTCTTTGTCATTCTGACACCTTAAATCCCATGTTGCTGACTGGGGAACCAGCAATAACTGAGTCTTCAGGCTTAATCTTCCCCCTGCTCCATTTTTTTGTTAAATTAAAATAAATCTCAGTGTGATGTAGGAATAACATGACCCACTGAGTGCACTCAAAGATGAATGGTTGAACTTTTTTTCTTCCTTTACAATGAGATCTTAAAATTTTAAAATAAGCAGTACTTGACCCTAGCACGACTTTGTGATTCCTTCTTGTAAATGGAAGAATCAACAATGATCAAATGAAAAAGGTCAGACAGTGAGAACAGCAAAGCAATTCATGTAACTTTGAATGATTCATGGGACATGATCATTTTTATCATAAAAAAGAGTAAACAAATCAATGCATCGTGCCTGTCAGTTGTCTGAAACAAATACCCACATCTACAACATGTAACTGGAGGCAAAAGGAGTCTATTCTTCCAGCAGCTCCCTACAGGGAGGCACAGACAGCTCCAGAGGGTAAGTCAGCACCCCCAAGACATACATTTCCCTCCAATGTGCTCATCTCTCTTTCTCCACTGATTATTTGGGGAGCTCACAGTCAGCAGGCTTGTAGCACATATCCCTCAGCCAAGTGCCTAAAAATACCAAATACCCCAGCAAAGGGAGAGAAGTCAAGGAAATTCCCTGTGTGGCACTCAGGCAACCAAAAATAACTGCAAGATTTGCATTTGCAGGAAGTAGTGGGCAATAAATGGGAGCTTAAATCCATTCAGCTCACAGGTGTCCCATGCACAACGTGTCTGAGCCTCCAGGGTTCACCCTGCAACCTGTCCCCCATCTCATTCCATGAAGAGGGATATAAATACCTATCCAAACATGGCAGGGCAAAAAGAAAACCAGAGATGGAGAAGCCCAAAGAGAGCTGTAAGAGGGCTGACGTGATGAAGATGTGACATATACAGGCAAATGTGCCAAGGGTTTGCCAGGTTGCACTTGCCCAGAAAGAGAGCCCAGATGTCTCCAACAATCCGAAGCAGAAGCAGAAGGAAGTGACCTGGGGGAGGTGGAAAGAGACGAGGAAGCTGGGAGCCCATGAGGAACAGAAAGGATGAGTACACAGGGAGGAGGAGAGTCTGGTGTTGCCAAAATGTCTCATTGCTTCTGTTCAGAGATATGATGACACTCAGAAAATGCTGAAGGAGAATTTTGCAATTAGCCTTTTTCCCCCTGTGTTTTTCCTTAGGGGAAGGAGGAGAATGGGAGGAAATAAAGGGAAGGAAATAAAATCCAACCTGTTCTTTTTAGTTTATGCACCAACCCTTGCTTAGGGCTGTGCCTTAAGGCACAATATAGCCCATACTGATTATTATAATAAATTTAAGCTTATTCCCACTTCTAGAAAATTGGTACACTTATACATGAGCATACATATTAGACATGGTAGTCGCCGTATTTTTTTTTCAAGAAACAAAGATAAATGGATACTGAAAGCACCATCACACCCTTGTCACTCCATAACCCAACAAAGGTGGCAGTGTCAGCCTCAGCCAGGACCACGCACCCACTTACCTGCTTACCTGTGTAGCATAGGTTTGCCTTAGGTAATGACAGATGCTCACAACCTAAAGCCTCACTACCTTGAAAGTGAAGTTGATAATTTGGGAAATAAGCAGGGAAAAGAAAAAGATAATGCCTTTAGGGGATCTATAAATATAGGATACAAATATATTTATTTTCTTCTTCTTTTCTTTTTTTTAAGACTGAAACAAAATATCAGATTTTTTTGTGGATTACAATTCTCTCATTCACAGTAGCATTCATTTGCTGGTCCTACAGAGAAAATACCAAGAAAACAGTCCTTCAACATATATTTGCTAATGTTTCCAGATGTAGTGAGAGGGAAATATTCTGATTTTCACAGAATTATAGAATAGCTTGGGTCGGAAGGGACCTTAAACCTCATCTCAGTCCACCCCCTGCCATGGGCAGGGATACCTTCCACTATCCCAGATTGCTCCAAGCCCCCTCCAGCCTGACCTCAGACACTTCCAGGGATGGGGCAGCCACAGCTTCTCTGGGCAACCTGTGCCAGGGCCTCAGTACTCTCACAGGGAAGAAGTTCATCCTAATATTCCTAACTGTTTTAAACTTAACTTTGCACTGTCATTTGTTGCATAAACCAAAATCCAGGGTACAACCAGGAGAATAAATATTTTTCTTTGAGATATGCATTCAGCAAGGCTTTGAATTCTTTCCCCCAAGAGGGACACTCCATGAGAGAAGCTGCTGCTGCAGTCATTGCTTTCTAAAAGACAGGAAATATATTTAGAAATCCATCACTACCTGACAAAGGACAAGCATCTTTGCCCAGAGTACTGATCTGGGGACTCCACTGTTTAGGCACCTCCCTATAAAAATGAGAATAAATGCTACTCTTCAGAGCAGGGATATGCAAGTATAAACTGTCTCAAAGTCATGCACAGGAATTTACTTCCAAAAGCCAGGGTTTGAAGCATCTTCCTGAAGCAATAGGTCCTACCTCTTCCCCGGATCACAGCCATGAGGACCTCCTCCTCTACAGTCATGCTGTGACTTCTCAGGTGCTTGGCTTTTTCTTGCCTTTTGTAAGGTTGAGCAGTGTTCAGACTCCAATATTGTCTACCAGAATGCTCTGTCTAACTTGGGAAACAAATCTATTAACATCCCACCTTCTTACAAATGTTCTCAATACCTAATCCCCAGCTGCCTGCACATGAAGCCACTCTCAGCTGACAGAGCCCCCCAAAACCATGCTGCGTCAACCACGCACCCTCTGATGCCAGCTGGGAGCAGGGAAGGGATGGCACAGCCTCTTGAGATCTCTCCCAGACTTGTTTTTCCACAACTTTATGAAAGAAGCAGCAGGAGATGGGTTCATTCAGTTTGACCACATGGGATCTTCCCTCACCAGGTTTCCGTGGAGCCAAGGTGCAGTTTAAAGCTGTCATCCCTGTGGGTAATACTCAGGGGGCAGGGACAAGGCAAACACCATCTGCTCTTTCTCCTTGGCACCGTATCTTCACAGGCTCTGGGAGGTGCATTCTTACCTCCAGGAGGAGTTAAATCAAGATCTCACTCATCAAAGATATTGTAATAGTCGGCCAGAAATCTAATATAAATGTCAAGCAGTTGTTCTCTGAAATATCATAGGCGTTGTTTGCCATATTGCTGCCTTTACCTTTCTCATGTGAATTTAGTTAGAACTGGTAATAAAGTGTTCCAAAAGAACATGGGAGAATGCTGACTGGGCATAATGAAACTTTCTTCGATAATGCTACAATTTTGTGAAAATTTTCAGGGTAAAGTAATCAAATGATTGATTTAATGGAAGAAAAAAGGTCTGGGTTCTTCACTTCCACTGTTTCACCTAATATAGTCTATATAATGCAAACATACCTATGAGAAATGCATTATAAATTACAAAATAATCCAAAAGCAGGATCAGCATAAAAAGCTCAGAAGTTCTCTGGCAAAATGGTTTAAAATATATTTTGTTTTAAATTCTCACATGATTAAAGAATAGCATATTTTGTCCAGAACCTGATTAAACTCTATATTCACAATGAAAGTCTGAAGAGGGGAAGTGTGGCTGTGTAGGTGATATCCATTTTTGTCAGTGTTGAACTTGATAAATTCTCTTAAAACTTTCTAAAAACTTCACATCCATAGTCTGGATGCATAAGGTAGGGCTTGAAACCCAAACTCTCTATTTGTCTATTCAAGAGAATGGCTTCCAAGTTTTGGAAGAGATTATGCTATTATGGCATTTCTCAGCTCATTTAAACATTTCTGAAGCTCCTTGAATTCCACTTTTGTGCATGCTCAGAGATGTTCCTGTGTGATTGCTTTGATACCAGCGACATCCCCTGAGGCAGCTGAACTGGCAGATGTTTTCAGATTACCAGTTTACCAGTTCAGACGGACACTTCATTAAGTAGAGATACAGACACGTTCTTTTGAGAAGAGTGACAATGTCTGTCTTTCATATTATAATCCAATGGTTAGAGCACAGACACACATGGGAAAGAAGGCCATGTTCCTTCTCAAGGACACGGGTTTATTTTCTCTCCACTCAGAAGAGAAGCCGCAGCATCTGGTGGGTTCAAGCTGCTGCTGCCTGAGCTCATTTTTGTTTTCGATGGTGACTTTTCCAGTGATGTTTGATGTAAAGACAAACACATCAAGATCCCTTAGTATGCTCTTATTGAAGAGCAGCAAACCTGCTTGGCTGACATTGAGCCAAGAAGTGAAGAAATCCAAGATTCCTACTTGGAATGCAACACCACAACCAGCACTTTATGGTGTAAAGGTGGGTGAAAGCCTCTCTATGCATTAAAATAAAAGAAACAGCTATCTTTCCAAACACTGAAAAAAGTGGAGAAGATTTTGCACTGTAAAGGAACATCTTTGACCAGTTTCCAAGCTCTGGAGACCAGTAGGATCTCAGAGATAGCCCTGCACAACCAACCAGTCCCGGCCAAGGGATCATGGTCATGTTTAGGTTTTCATGCCTGAGGTGCACAGTGCTCCTCAAACAATAAACAGGGAACGTCAGCATGCAGGACACAGCTCTGGAGTGTGTTTCACACTCAGCACCAGCAAGGCAGATGTCCATTCTCCAGGTGCCTTCAGCTGCTGAGTCCTCTGCTCTCATTGCCTGTAGGGATACAGGGAATCCATCAGATTTTTTGCCTGACTCAAACAAAATTTAACCTCTGTGCTATCTCAGAGTGCATCACTTTCCATGGTGGGTACATTTTGGGATGTGGAGCTGTTTCTCCAGCCATGTTGCTCATATTCTGTGGTACTGGTAACTTCAGTAGAGCTCCTCTCCTCATTTACATTGCATTGTAGGGGTTTAAAGCCTCCTTGAAGAAGTGAGGCTAGAGAAAGGATTTGGAAGATGAGAGAATGGGCAAGAGAGTATATCAGCACTTTCATTATTTAGATTTGAAGGGCGTGAGAGATCAGTATTCAGCAGAGTCAAAATACAGCCACAGTTTTTGGATGAATCCACTCATGAATTGTGAATCACACAGAAATTTTCCCCTCCAGTGACTGAGGGGAAGACTTCAGGGGTCTGATATTAAACTGGGGTAAATTATCTTAGTTACTCTGACACCAACGAAGCCTTGACAGTTTACACATGCTGCTCACAGATGTCAGTCGCTTGCAAACACTGCTATTGTAAGCCAAATTTTAACGGGTGACCTATTGATTAAAGGCTTATGTGTTTCTACTGTCCTGTTCCTAATCCCTCTATGAAAACTGTTTTGAAGAGAATACTTTTTGAAGCGTGCAATGTCAGCTTCCAATAAAAAGAAGGCCAGCCTTTAAAGAGGAGCTCTTATTGATGTGGTAAAGATTTCTATTTTCAGCAATTTTGCTTGATTAAACATCTTTGGGTCTTACCATAAGTTACAGTAGATCATGACAGCAATGTTGGGGACTAGCTTGGAAATTGTGTCAGATCTTTGACCAGCAAGCTCCTGAATTGGTTTCACTCCTATTAAACTAACGGATTGGGCTTTGTGTCTGCAGGAGAGGTTTTGTTGTTGCGTGGTGCGGGACCCCCGCTGGGCCATTCTGAGCCCTTTTGTTGTGTACAGTTTACATATTGGTACTGGGCTGTCAGATGGAACCACGGGGTGGGTTAGGCTGCATTGTCATGCAAATGACACCCAGATTTACATATTACCCCAGACTAATATTCATTGTGATGTCTCAATAAGGTCACCTTTGATGGATAATAATTTTTCCAAGACTGCAGTCTTCTTTGAAAGTGCAAATTAAACAGAAGCCCCATTAATAGGATTTCAATAGTCTTTAAATGCTGTCAACTGTTCAACTGCATTGTGGTGTTTCAGGGTCAGGTTCTTCCATCAGAACTTATGATGGTGATTAGTGACTGCTCTGCAAATAACCTATTTATAGATAAATAAACTATTACTCAGCCCAGGTGTTACAATCTGATATTGCTGCAAACAAACACTGGAGAAGTACACAAAATTTTGGTGAAGGTTTTTTTTTTTTCAGTTAGTATAAGTATGTAGTTCAAGAAATAAGACCCAAGACCTGCAGTATCTCTCAAAAAGTTCAATCAACATATTATTTTAAGATAAATATACTGCAAAGAACAGGATACTGGAACTTTCTGAAGGAAGGCTGCTGAAGACATAATATTTAAGACAGATATTCAGCTGTCTCCACACCTGTGAAATGCCAGTATCCATCTTTTCAGTGAGCTTTGGAGATGTAGAAGTGCTCTGCCTTTAGAGTACCTTCAAGACTATAGGAGCAAGAGACAGAAGGAAGGCTTCAAGAGAAACACAACCTCTCTTTTAATGCCTCCTCCTTAATCAGGAACTCTGCCCTTCATCCAAACCACAGACCTAAGGGGTGTTCTCAGTTTTATGTCTTTCTTGTATCTAGTTTCTGCAGTCACCTGTAACTCCTGATATCTGGGCTTCCACCTAAGATGATTAGCTAGACTTCCAAGCAAGGAGTAAATTTTGGGGTTTCTTGGCTGCTAAGAAAGATGCTCCTGCCCACTGTGTCTGAAGTTAGACTGTCATATTTTTATCTGGCATTTCCAGAAAAATTATTGCTTTTACTGTCCTGTACAGAGTCACTCCAGTAACTGTAAAGGAACAGTAATGTCTTGAATGTCCACTGGCCTCTGCAGAGCATAAGGACAGGAAAGATTAAAGTGAAAGACCCATTTCACCTCGGCTCAATACAAAACCATGGATGAAAACCTCAAACAAATGTCCTCAATTCTGAAATTCCATCTAAATAAAATTATCATGTGGGAAGAGAGGATGTCTCTAAGGGTGTTCCTCATACAGGGTACATGGTAACATTTGTCTGATCCACTTAAACGTCTACAAATTATACTTATATATATTCTGATTATGAAAAAAAGAGAGAAAAATGTCTGAGAACAAACAATCCCTAAGAGATTTTTCTTATTTTATCCTGACTGTTTGCTTCCTTTTTGATTAGATATCTTTCAAGGGCCCCTAAGTTCCTGTGCTCAGCCCTTCACAAGGGGTCTAAGAGGAGAGGTGGACCTGCCCTAGGATACCCTTAAAGACCTTCAGCCTTTGAGAAGGTATTAATCTCTAGGGCAGATGATTAACTGCTTATTACAGTGGATTCTGTATTTCTTCCATGGAGCCAGAACCTTCACAGAACTCTTTGGCAAATGTAGATCATCCCCAGATATCATACAAGAATTTGCAGCCTGTGTCAATCGCTTGTCCAGGATCTTGAGCCCTTGAAGTCTGTTGGACTCTTGAGGGAGTCCAGTGAAGAAACAACCCTGTCCAGCTGAGTTATTTCCCATCAAGCCCCAATGAGTTTTAACTTCCCAATGCCTCTGTTCCAGTTTCTCTCTTTATGGGATAATGGGAATTCTTATTTAGAAGATAAACATCTAACATTGCACCTAAACCAAATATTTAATATCATTCCTAGGCCTGTGAGAGAGATGTAGTTCATTTTACCTACAATTATTTTCTGATAATGTTAATCTCTCTTCTCTGACCAGACTCTTAACTATCAGATGGTAAATGCCCATGATTAACTATCATATATCAGTGTATGTTATAATATTTCTGGTAGTTTTCTTCTCCTACTTACATGCTCATCCTGGGCAAGAGGTAATCCCTGTTTCTTTGCCCTTTCCTCCTGAGAAACCCTAGAAATTAGCTGTTACCTGAGAGAATCATATAATGTTTCCTGAGAGCTAATTGAGGGGCAGTGCACTGTCTCCAGTGCAGCAGGGACAGATTTCTCTGAGGATTAAGGATGTGATGACATGTGCTCTTTCTCCCCATGCAGCAGCAGTGATTGTCTGCATCATGAAATCCTGCCTTTGTGGAAGAGGAGGCTGAAGTTTTTCTGGATTTGTAGAGCATGAACATTTTGGCTATTAATACTTTGGATGAGGAGCAGAGAATTCTGGGTACCAAAAACTGGTGAAAAACCCAAGCAAAACACACAGCCTTTGATATAGCTTTATCAATTACAACGTTAACTTAGTATTTTCCTTGGCTTCATTAATCCATAACTAATTTGAGTGGGTACCAAGCTCCCTCTGTCTCATTCCCAATTAACCCAGTGGCAATTATTACTGGCTTTAGTCTTTAATATCTAAGAACTCTCTTTACCTCTTGAAAGAAGCTTTTGAAATCTGAAAATGCCAAACCAGCTAATGTTTTATTTAAGCCTAGAAAATGAACTTTAGGTTATTCCCCTTTGCCATAGGTTAACTAATTATTTATGAAAAAGGGAATGAGAGAAAGGAGAGAAAGAGAAGAAAGGAAGATTAATATTCCAAACCCTTTTGCTTGGGAACCCCTAACTTATATGAGGAAAAGTTTGTTTCCTGTGTCTGAGCATTCATTATGCTCTCAATAATTGTTCTTAATTTTTGATCAATGTACTACATATATATTAATAAATTTAGATATATTCTAATGAAAGTAACATTCTCTGGCCCAAGAAATGTCCATTATGGCCTGGGCATGTCCCTGCTATTGAAATAAAACAAAGTGATTGGCTGTAAACTGCTTTCTGGGAATGGTTCTTCATCCTTTATAAATCCCAGGACTCTGGAGGAAATTCTAGGTCACTTGGTAGTCCAGGAGAAAACTGTTCCAGATCTGTGCTAACAGACCATGTACCAACAGTCAAGTTTCAGTGCTTGTTCAGTGCTAGTGAAGTCTTAGTGAAAGAGCAAATTAAGAATTTGGCCTGATTTCTCTTAGGACACTGGTGAAATTCCCATTGACTTGATAAGTTGAGTTCAGCCCTTGAATTTCTTCCTGAGGTGCAATAATGTTTTACAACACAAGCAATGTAATTGAAGTAAATGGTACAATTGTGATCTAGATCTGCACCCAAACAGCCTGGGGTGTCCAGGCAGGAGTGGGGTGGAGGAAGGTCAGTTTTTTACATGCAGTACAGCCAAAACGTCACTTACATGCCAAGGGAAGAGACAGATGGAATTTCCTGAAGGAAAGGAAGACATATTTATTTGGGCTCAAATACAGATGGGAAAATTCAGTTTTGTATCTATGTAGATCTAAACTTTCTTAAACAGGTAACTTACCCCACTTCCTCTCTTTTTTTATATTATTTTATTTTCTCTCACAAAATGGTCTAAAGGCAATAAGATTGTTTTCAATTCTTGTTTTGGGGACACTATAAGAAAATAATAGTGAAAACAGATAAATCAAAGAGAAAAGTGTTACTGTGGCAAAGGAGAGACAGAACATCACAGACACGAGCCAGAAACCCTTTTAATTTTTATTCTTCCACAACAAGGAAAATTAAGGAAAATTAAAAGCAGTCAAGTTGGTGTAATCAGATTGTAATAGAGAAACAAAAATCACATAAGAAGAGAAGTTGAGCTCAGCTAAAAAAGTGGAAAAATGAAGACTGAGGAAACTTTGAGGAAGACAGAGGAATGCCCTTTATTTTCTTGCTCACACTCTGACTGCAAAAAGTCGATAGTAAAAAGTTAATCACCTCATTTAAACAGGGTATATCTCTAATTCTATTTTATTAAATAACTCAAGAAAACTGTGCAGTCTGGATGAGGGGAACGATCTCTCACTACCTCTTACTGCTACCTCTGTGACTCCACTTGCTGCTGTTGCAATCTAAGCTCTACTTGTCCAAGACATTTGTGTCTTAGGTTGTTTCTTGCCACCAGCTGAAGATTAATGCCCCCCAGTCCTGCTGCCAGGAGCAGTTTCTCACTATATCCCAATCAGTGTCCCAGCAAAGCAGCCCAAATGATCTAAAAGTGTCATTGTCATGATTTATACTGAGAACAACTTGCACTGAAAACAGGTGAGGAGTACTCACACAGTGCTCTTCACTGCATGTGAAGGAGAATTAACCTCCAGCAAGATCAATCACAGAGCAGCCTGTAAGTGACAAGGATTAAAATTGCATTTATTATACACAAAGTGTTCACAAGTGTAGTGTCTGAATGTGAGAGCCTCTGTGGTTTGCAAAGGTTTCGTTTTTCTCCTCTAGGATCACAGCCATTTATTTCCATGGACAAGTGCAAAGAGATATGAAAATGTGAATAATGTGATGCAAGAAAAAAATTGATTCAAAAGTATAGAAGTTTATGAATATTTAATACCACTCTAAAGGACAAAAATAAGCACAAATCTTTTTGATTTAAACTTTTAACAATTTCCATTGCATTCAGTAGTACATGTGCTGTAGAAACCCACAGGAAAATATTTGAAGAAGCAGAAAAGTCTGAAACATGTGAGGTTTTGTGATGCAAAGGAAGATCCATGGAAACATCCATTTCATTAAGCTGAATTCTAGCCAGTTCTATCAGTCCTAGTGCTGCCTGGCTGTGGGCCATCAATAAATCCTGAAGTGCTAAGAAGTGGTAAATAGATGAGCTAAAATGGATTTTCAACTCCATATAAGCATTACCTGTTTTCTCAGTTTCTTCATCTTCTTAAGGTGATGCTAGGTGGAGATATCTGGGGTATCAAGATAGAATCAAGATCAAGAATCATAGAATTGTTTGAGTTAAAAAAGACTTTTCAGATCACTTTGTTCCAAGCTCCCTGTCACAGGCAGGGACACCTTCCACTAGACCAGGTTGCTCACAGCTCCATCCAGCCTGGCCTTGAATATATCCAGGGGTAGGACACCCATAAATTCTCTGGGCAACCTGTTCCTGGGCCTCATCACCCTCACAGTAAAGAATTTTTTTTCTGATATCTTATCTAAACCCTAAAACTCTCTCACAGTTTGAAGTCATTCCCTCTTGTCCTCTCACTCTTGTAGGAAGTCTCTCTCCATCATTTTGTTGGCTCCCTTCAGGCACTGGAAGGCCAGAGTTAGGGCACCCTGAAGCCTTCTCTTCTCCAGGCTGAACAATCCCAATTGTCTCAGCCTTTCCTCATAGCTGAGCTACTCCATCCCTCTGATCAACTTGGTGCCTCCTCTGGACTCTGTCTAGGAGCTCCATGTCCTTCCTGTGGTGGGGATTCCAGAGCTGGAGGCAGCTCTGCAGGTAGGATCCCACCAGAGTGGAGTGGGCTTATTTATATACATATATATGTATATATACACACACATGTTCTAAATACACACTCAGTCGAGTCCATCCCCCCTTGCAATTTAACTGTCTATATTCCCTGAAAAGGAACAGCAATCCATGGCATTGGGAAAAAGCCAACACCTTGTTCTCTTAATAAGCTTAGATGGCAATTTGAAAACTTAAGCTGAATTTCTGCTCAGAAAACAAGCTATTTTCTGTCAGGAGAAGACAATTATCAGGGAAAATTGTTCAAAACAAAATAATTTTTTTTTTCATTTTTCTTCTTTTGAAATATGAAATGTATTTTGGAAAACAGCTCTTGAACTATCAATGCCATGAGGACAGAGGGACAAGCAGGGAGCCAAGCAAAGCCTCTTCAGAGAGAGCTTCAAAGCAAGGTCTTCCCTCCCTAGTGTGGCTGTCTGAATCAGTCCCTTTGTGTGCTGCTCCCACTAACTAGGTCTAAACTGCATTTCAGGCTCAGAGAGCCAGCAGAACCATGTGGACATGCTACAGGCATCCTGGAGGCAGCAATCCACAGCATTAGAGCTGGGTCAGGCAGCAGGCTCTGTCTGACGTGGCTTCCTGCCTCACACCCTCAGGCAAACCTCTGAAATTTCTTCTCTCCCAGGGTTTGAGGCACCTGAACCAGGTAAAGAGCAGGAAGAGGAAAGCAGGAGATCATCTGACTGGGGAGAAGCCACAGAGCTGGGTTGCAAACAGGGGTGTGAGAATTAAAGGAGATACCTGGAGGACAAGATCTCACCAGGTTCCAGCTCCTGGCAGCTTGTGGCACGTGGAGGTGGCCTCTGCTTTCCATTCCTGACCCTATAAATTCATCCTCAGATTACCAGTCAAGCTCACTGGCACCCAAAACACCAGCCAAGGAGCAGAAGTGATGCATGAGTGCCAAGATGCAAATAAGCAAGAAAGAGAACATTAATCAGGAAAATATTTGTGTAAAAGTGAGACATGAGAAGTTTGGGCAAGGCCAGAATAGATGTAAATATTAAGAACAGTACAACGTTTTTAGCTGAATAACTTTTCTCTCTGTAACAAAGCACCTTGATAAATGAGAACATGGTATGAGACTATATCAAATTAATTTTTCAACATCTATCACTTGTAAACGGTCTTTAAAATAATTTTTACTTTTTCATTCTGATTACATAGAAATTATGCCGTAAAAATAAATCTCCAGTTAAATTAATTCTGAAAATAAGTATATAACTGTAGATATACCCTTTCTAATGTTGTCTCCTTTTTCATCCTAGAAGATAAACAGATGCATTTTGATGTCTACATTTCAGCATTGTGTATTCATACATGCATGAACACATTTTGCTCTAATATTGATATTAGAAAATGAAAAATTCCAATTACTAAGAAAATCTTTTCCTGCATTATTCACATTTTTTGCACCATTTTTTGTGATATATTTTTCAGAATCTCTTAGTATCATAATCCTAGCTGCTGAGCACCATAAAAGAGAAGATGGAAATAATTCAGATAGCTGTCATTTTTGAAACTTTTCTCCTTCCTTCTTTTCCTACTTTTTTCTTTTTTAGAAATCCCACTATGGAAGAAATGTTCATCCTTATCCATACCTAACCACAGACTGAACTTCACAATAGAGTAACACTGCCAGCCATGAAACTATCATGAATTCCCTCTACCCCTCTCCATGGCCACTGATTTCCATCTCTACCCTCCAGCCTGCCTCCTCCTCAGGTATTTGGCACAACATTCATGGTCCTGCCCTTGAAAGACCAAGAGCTATCTGTGCTTCTCCTTGGATAATATTTTTTTTTCTGACATAACAAGAAAAGCCTTCCAACAAGGACTGAGACTGGTGGAAAGCAGAGGACATGCAAGACCATCAAGCCAGAAGGGAAGAGAGTGTAAGGATTGGAATAATCTCTTTTAGAAAGGAGAAATTTATAACATAATCATAGAATCACAGAATGGGTTGGTCTGAAAGGGACCTTAAAGATCATCCAGTTCCATACCCCTGCTCTGGGCAGGGACACCTTCTACCATCCCAGGCCCTGCTCAGCCTGACCTTGGACACTTCCAGAGATGGGGCAGCCACAGCTTCTCTGGGCAGCCTGTGCCACCACACCAACTGAAAAGATTTTTTTTTCTAATATCTAATCTAAATCTTTCCTCATTTAATTTAAAAACATTCCACCTTGTCCTATCCCTATTTGCTCTCCCTTTTTTTTTTTGTGAGTCCCCTTTATGCACTGTTCATCAACTTTGCCTTTTCATCTAAATGTCTCTGTGACATTTAAAAGGAGCAAGGGGAGGGTGGGGGTGACTTCCTGTCTTGCTGGGTCTTTGTAGAGAAATTGTCTAAGAATCATAAAATAAGAGTAATTTACTAAACTTTATCCTCAAAGTGATCCCATGGCTTTAATAGGGAGATAGTCCTAGGACTGAAGCACTATCAGACCCTGTCCTCTGTCCCTGAAGCCAAATATCCTGAGTATATTTCAGTAGCATAAATATTTTTTTAAATGCTTACAGACCATTTTTATTTGCTCTTTGTGATTATTTTTTTTCAGCATGATTATTAAGTGCTGGCAGAATTATTTTAATGAATAATTTTCAGACATTTGGTTGCTCATGAGCTGTTTGCTGCAACTATTTGATGTTTGTTACTCAAGATGTATGATTAGCTGTGCAAGTCATGCATAATTCCTTCTGATTCTCCCTTCGAAGATTATTTTTTTTAAGGAGATGGTGAAGCATGATGTCTTTTATAAATGTTTGGAAGAATATTGTGTTGTACTAACATTTGTGAGAACATGTTAATTTATGGGGGATTGCACAAATACTCACTCTTTGTCCACCTAAGCACTCACTGACTTTTTTTTTTCAGGATTTCTGGAGTTTTTAGGACATTCCATTTTTTTTTTCTTGATACCTCATGATGACTTATTTTAGGCTCTGCCACAACCGAGATGCTAAAAAAGAAAACGTGTAACAAAAAAATTTGTAAATAAAATATAAAAGTTTTCTTTTCCTCTTATGAAAACATCCACAAATTGGTGTTTGTAATATTTCTACCATTCTACTTTTCTGTGGTGAGTGTGCTCACTTTGTTTTATGAACAGTTCATTCTATTAGTTGGAACAGCTGGATGCTGGGCTAACCACAAAACATTCCTAATTAACTGCATTTTCTTGCACTATTTACTATCCTTTGATTTTTCTCCCACTCAGACTTCTGTAAAGGGAAAAAAGAAAATATTAGAAATATATTTCAACCAACTTTCTTTTTATTCTTTATGTTGGGGGTTCATTTTTTTTTTTTCATGTTCTCATAATTCTGAAAGGAAAACTCACTTTTTTATACCAGAATTAACCCCTGAAAATAAGAAATAATATGCAAAGGAGATCACAGTTTTCTATTAAACTTCAGAGTTTTTGGATTCTCCTATCAGATTTTTCAGTTTTTCTTCAGTGGGATATTCAGTGGAGAGATACAAGGAGTTTACAAAGTTGAATGTGCAATCCCAATGCGCACTTTTATTATTATTTCATGAATGGGGAAAAAGAACATAGAAGGAGATCTTGTCAGTCCATGAGGTGGGTGATTCCTGAAGTACCCTACCTAAAATATGCCCTTCCTGCAAACAGTATAATCACCACACTATGGAGGTGCAGGAGGTACAAAGGGTCCAATAGGATTGTAAGAAGATGCTGGAGCAGTAAGAATTGTCACATGCAAATTTAAGGCTCAATTTAACAATCCCTGTCAGATTTAGCAAAACCCAAACCGTAACAAAAGGACTTTAAATTAATATTCCAGGAGCATAAACCCATTCCTCTGCCTCTGGTAAAAGAACAGCAAGCTGCAGACCATGACTACGGCTTGACAGCTAAGCTTGCAAATTCCTCAGTCACAGCAACTAAATTTGACAGGGATCATCAGTCAGAGTCTTTAGCAGGTCCACTTTCTCCTTTCTCCAGAGAGGAGCTCATGCCATCCACCTGCTTGCTGCAGTTTGGAGCCTTTACCCACCTCAGTTACTGGAGGCTTCTAGGAGATTTTTTCCCTTCCCTTTCTTCCCACTTCTGTCAAAACACCACTCTTCTATTTTACATTTGCAAGTACTTAAAAAAGTATAATCCTACAAGGGACTTAGGAAAGTTCTTACTTTTCTATTTTATTTTTCCCCCTTGATGGAACTATTGCCACAAAGATGAGCAAAACCCGAGAATAAAATAAAAAATTGACTAACGCTTCCAACTGCTGGCTTAATTTTTAACTCTCCTAACTCTTAATGATTCAATTCTGCTGATTTGCACAAAAACTTCACAGAATCATATAATGGCTTGAGTTGGAGGTAATCTTGAAGCTCATGTCATTCCACCCCCCTGTAATGGGCAGGGACACTTTCCACTACATCAGGTTGCTCAGAGCCCCAGACAACCTGGCCTTGAAATAAAACTTGAAATGAAATTTGAGTAAAACTCATCTAAAGCTGTACTCCCACCTTTGATTTGTGACAGAAAAAAAACCTGTGGATCTCTCGTGAATATTCATATTTTATGCAAGGATCTCCAAAAGTAAAGCAATTTGTAAGTCTAATTCATTATTTTACATTTTTAGGATTCCCTCCCATCGTTTTCCAGTTGTGCAGAGATGAGTCAATTTTTGCTCCTCCACGATGCCTTGTTCCACTTCAAGTTTTGAGAATACCTTTGCTTTTCCTTGTCCAAATTCACTGAAATCCTATAAAGCCTCTGGTGAGGTCTCTGGTGTCGAGATGACCCCGAGGTGTTAGAAAGTCTCTTTTTCCCAGCCCCGCGACTGAAGAAGACAGAATTCCTTGGCTCTCCTTCTCAAGGTTGTTTATTTTCTGTTTTCTATAACATTCTTTCTCTGACCTGACGAGGTCTGTCCAGCAGGTCAGGTTAAGGCCCATTGCCCACCCTCAGGGCAGTGTTATCTTTTTTATAATAAAAACTACGTGTACTTTATTTACAATAATTTTCCAATACCTATCACCTAAGTTAGACAGCCTGTCTCTGCTCTAAACCAATCCAAAAGTGCCACCATCACAGCAGAAGATGGAGGGCAAGAAGGAGAAGGAGAAAGACAAGACACTCCCAGATTCCTCCATCTTGCCTCCTGAACCCCCATTCTAAAAACCCCAAAATTCATTTTCACCCAGTGATAAATTCACTATCATTCTACTCAAACTCTTGTGGCTTGTAACTCCTTGCACAAAGTTGGTAATTTTTTCCATGGGTTAAAATCAAAGGCACAGGTTTTTTTGGCTCTGTGCTGAGGTCTCTGAGACACCCCCCCGCCCCATGCCAGGCTCTTGAGTTCTCCAGGGCAGTCAGAGGAATTTCCTGGGTTCCAACAAGCCTCCCCCCAAATGAAAATTATTCAAAATCATGGCCTGTAGTTGCTTGAGTTTGTTTTTATTTTCCTGGGTTTTTTTTCCTTGAGTTGGGCACCAGGGATGTCACACTTAATCCCACTGACCTTCCAAGCACAGACTACCTTGTGTTTAGAAAAGGCTTGCAAATAAAAAAGAAAAATTTACCTATTGCCTCCATTTTCCTTCCTAGTTTTTTATTTCACCATTCCTGTTACACATTCTAACAGTTTTTAAAGACTGGCTTTGCTGATAGCACTTGCAAATGCCCAAATTATGAACCACCACATTATTATGACCACTAAAAACCTTGTCCAAAGAATAATGTAATGAGGAGCAGCTGAGGGAGCTGGGGGGGTCTCATCTTGGACAAAAAGGAGGCTTGGGGGGACCTTATAGTTTTCTACAGGTACCTGAAAGGAAGTTGTGGCCAGGTGGGGATGGGCTCTGCTCCCAGGCAACAAAGGACAGGACAATGGGAAATGGCCTCAAGTCATACCAGGAGAGTGTTAGATTGAACATTTTCTTCACAAAAGGAGTGGTCAGGCAATGGAACATCCTAATCAGAGCTGTGGTGGAGTCACCATCCCTGTCAGTGTTCAAAAACTGAGTAGACATGGTCCTTTACAACGTGATACTAAACTATGTGACATTCAAAGGCTGGATTGATGATCTTAGAGGTCTTTTTCAGCCTTGATGATTCCATGTGTGATTCCATGACTGGGGGACATCAGGGAGATCTCCTTAGCATGTTTTGAGTCAAGACCATAATTTCCAGCTGCAAAGCACTAATAAAGTGCATTTTCATGGATCTTTGCAGCTGATAGGAGACTCTGAGCTCTGCAATGTTTATCTCAGGCAGCCAGCACAGATTTGTGCTGGACTCATAGAACCTCAGAATCATGGAATTGTTTGGGTTGAAGGACACCTTAAAGATCATCTTGTTCCATCCCCTGGCATGGGCAGGGGCAACTTCCTCTATCCCAGGCTGTTCCTAGCCCTGTCCAACCCAGCCTTGAACACTTCCAGAATGAGGCAGCCCAAATTTTTCTGGGCAAGAGCAGTATAACATCTCTTATACTCAATGTACAAAGCTCTGGCTGCGTGTACTGCAGAAAAATCACCTACTGAGGGGAACAAAAACTGGAAGCATCACATCCCCTACTTCAGTCAGAGTCAGGATAATCTGCTAAACAGTGACAAGGTGCACATTCTGTGCATCTCAGTGCAGCTTTTGCAGCACACAGAGGATGAGGAGAGCACATTGACACATAACACACACACACGAGTTGAACAGCCTTAAAAATCTGCAGCAAAGGCAATGCTGAAGAGGGAAAAGAAAAGTCTCTGAAAGCCAAGATCTGACAGGGAGTGAAACTTAAAACAGCTGAAGAACACTCTGGCGTGAAGTGCAGCTTTGACAGCAGCTCTGCCATGCGGGGAGGAAAAACAGCAGAGTTCTTCTGTGTGCTGAGCAGAGCAGGAGTTAAAAATGATGAATAGTGCTAATGAATAATCCCTGGAAGGGGGGCTCTAACATAGTAAACCAGATTTGTGTAATCGTTTCTCATTTCAGTTCTGCCTCTAGTTTAAAGAAATTGAATGAATTACTGAGATTCCTAATGAGACAAGCCTGTTTTTCTGGAGTTAATTGATATAGTAGCTCACAGTAAATAATAGTGACTTTAAATATTGCCAGTGCTAAATGCTATAAAGTTTAAAGTGTTTTCATCAGTCAGGGGAGGGCAGATCTCTTCTGTGCATAAACAAACATAAGAATTGGTTGAATTCAGGACATTTGTTTTTTATGAAGGAAAAAAAATAAAAGTACCAACTAAAAATATTCTCCCCTGAAAGTTCTGTAGTTCCTACAGAATAAATGTTGTAAACAAACTTTGTTCCCTGACTTTGAAGTCTTCCTTACCCGTTTCCCCCAACTTATAAAAATTAGACTGTTTATAAAAGTGCATAAATTGTAATTTAAGTAAAAAGCCTTGAAATTTTTATCAAAAGCATTCAAATTAGTCTCTCCCCAGGTCAGCTAATGAGTTGTCATGAGCTGGCCTCTTACTGTAGTGCACCTCCTGCAGACTAAGACAGTGAACCATGTTTTCATCAAAGGAAATGCTCATTAGTAGAGCTTTCAGAAACTGATTTGATTATAGTTTCACTTGTTAAAGTGAAATATTTTCAGCTCATTAGGATGATTATGATTCAAGGTCATCTTTTGAAGCTAGTCCTGTCAATATGAGATAAATGGGCCCTCATCTTTTTCCCTTCTTTACGTCTGTGCTTTTTAAACTCTTCTGTGCAAAAGTTCCATAGCCATAATTAATTTTTCGTTCTTCTTTTACAAAGCTGCTTAAAAAAAAAAAAAAAAGAACAAAGATTTTGGCTACCAAAAAGGCATTGAAGAACTATTAAGAGGAGGAGGAGGCTATCTTGTTTTAGAGAAATCAGAGAAAATCCTTGAAAAGTTCAGCTTTTGAAATCCAGCTATTTTCTCCTTGACCTCTTCCAAAGTTTCTAAAAGGTACTTTGTACATATTTTTGCATGTATCTTTTAATCTCAAAAGTGTAAAACGAAACTAAAAAACCATCCAAGAAGTACTGGTGGCTTATTAGATATCTTTGCTTTTATGGCACATGATAAATTTAACACCTTTTAAAGTCCTTTTTTTGGTCTCTCCCTTTATATTCACCACTTAATCTCTAAGTGGCTAAAAAAAGCCATTTAAACATAAAGGGAAGTACTACTGACTTCTCTCCACATCCTGAGAAATATTCCATCTACATAGGGCTTGCAACTGAAACATAATTGGTCAAATATTGCCTCATACTTCAGCTTGAAAGGCAAGGTCAGGAGGTCAGGTTTTGTGCCCAATATACCAGACTTGAAAGCTGTATATTAAAACAGGAAATCAGGGGAAAAAAAGGGAAAAAAAAGGCAGATTTTGTCTCTCCAGTACCAGGAAAATGAGTTTAAAAGTGACAGAGATTTCAATTCCCCACAGTGCCCACAGTGAGGCTGCAAGTGGCCCACCAGTCTGGATTATTGGTCCAGACTGGGATATGTAATGTGAGTGCTGGGGAGAGAGGCTGGGGAGGAGTAAGAAGTGAATTAATAGACTTTGAGATTAACTGTCAAATGATAAATGATTAATCATTTTGTCAACAAATTATCCACAATGAAGCCTTGCCTCCACACCAAAGCACTACCAATTATACCAGTGTAATTGCATCTGGGCAACCTCCCTAGCCAGAGCCCAGTAATAGAACTATTTATCCAATATGGTTTGCTCCCAAAAGGGGAATACTCCTAGTGCAGCATCCTTGTACTTGTATAGCTGAGCTCATGCTTAGGCTTAACCACCAGCCTTCTGATAAAAAGAAATAAATAAACTCCCCTGTAAATGAAATATATGTATGAACACAGGTTACTCTTTTTACTCATGCCATTAAGACGCTTTTTAATAAGGACAGATATAAAACCTTGTTGCAGAACCCAAAAATTCCTGCCCTTCCTGCTGGATTCACACCTTTCTTGCTGTGGGTCCAGCTCTGAGGAGCTTCTTCTTCACTGGGATGCAGTAACCAATAGTTCTACAGTTACTGAACTAATTAATCTTAACATCCTAAAGGTTTATGTCTTCAGGCTGAGTTTTCAAACTAACTCTTGATATCACTGACCTTCTTAACCTAACAGATCAAGAGGGGGTGAGAATTTTTGTTTTCATATGTTTCTTTGGGGTGGGTTTTTTGATGTATGTATTTGAAGTTTTTTAATGTAATTATTTTATTATTTTATTTTATTTTATTTTATTTTATTTTATTTTATTTTATTTTATTTTATTTTATTTTATTTATTTTATTTTATTTTTAAATGGGGACCTGGAAAGGCAGTCAGAGCTCCAGTGTTGTACCAACTCCCCAGTAAGGTGGTACATTGTACCTTGAGGCTCATCTGCAATGTAGCTCCAACTATTTTAAAAACTGATTGAAGTGATGTGGGTTCTGTTGTTGCCATTTGCTTGTCCTGTGACTTTCAATAAATCACTTCATGCTTCTGTGATTCAGGCTTTTTTTTTTAATCATTGCTATTAATTTCAAGCCAAACAAAACAGAAAAATATTTGCATTAGCCATGCACCCTGAGGTAGGCAAGCAAATATACTTTTTTTAGGTTCCATTTAGTCAGTGGAGGCAGGTAGGAACTTTCAAAAATAATTATCAGTTCTTGGAAGAGGAAGCAGGATGAATTACCTTTAGGATATATGTGCTTTGGACTTGCTAAGTTAGAAGTTTATTTAGCAATTCTCATCTTAAATCTGCCAGCTTGTGTGCAATCACAGCACTTTTCAAGGAAGAGCTGATGGTTTTAATCTGAGGTCTCAAAAAAAGTGAACAATTTATCACTTCCTTTGGTAATTTGTCCCAGCATTGAGCAACCAAGATTATTTCAGACATCTGTCTTTAATTGTTTGATTAACTTCCAGCTGGTGCTTTACTTTTTGGTGTCCTCTTTCAGTCACATGAACTTGAAACCATTGACAACACAGGACTCCAGGATATTTCTTTTTTGGAGTTTTTATAGCTCCCCATATGATCACAGCCCCAGTGGTGACTGAGCTCCAGAAGTGTTTGGCCAAAGCTCTCAGGCACAGGGTGGGATTGTTGGGGTTGTCTTGTGCAGGGGCCAGGAGCTGGACTGGATGGTCCCTGTGGATCCCCAACAACTCAGGATATTCCATGATTCTATGACAAAGGAAAGCCACAGCTTCACTGAGATGTGAGTCCTCTCCAGGAGTAACAGAATAGTGGCAGAAAGAGAAGAGGTGCTCTGACCTGCTGGTATTCTCCTTGTCCTCAGTATAAGGATTTGTCTCTTGGCATCAGTTTGCTAAGATAGCAGTCACTGTGTCCTGCTGGGCAGATTCATTTTTCATTCTACATAACAAGAAAGAAAAGCCAGATTGAAAAGAGGAAAGGGATTCCAGACAGACAAACTTACTCCCAAATTGTTTGGAGGGGAGAAGATGTTCACAGAAAGCTGAATTAAATAAAGACATTGCACTAAAAAGGCATTTATATTCAAGATTTTCAAATCATCTCAATATTCTGAAGTTCAGATTTTCAGGAGATAGACAAATATCCAATTTCAGACAAACAATTCTGTTTCAGTGGGTAAAATGAGGTGTGTGGAAACAAAAAAAAACATTTGCAGTTATTCCACAAGCTGTGTCAGACCCATAAACAGAGCCAGAACTCTTCTGCTTTACCAGGTTTGCCACACAATGGTCTTTATTCTTTAATCAAATGAGCAACAAGGAAGAATTTTTTTTATTATGACAAAAAAAAATCCCTCATGTGGAGTTATAAAATCATCAGGAGGGAAGTTGTTCTGATTTCTTTAACCAGACAGGCCGAAAGTTGCCAGCCTCCATGAAGTTGCTTCCTAATTTTGAGAGTCTGTGTGAAACTCTGTTTGTGTGGAACCCTGCAGGCTCACTCCAGGGGAATTTGGTTCATACCTGTCAAAGACCAGACAATGAGGATGCTGAGGTGTATTTTTGTTTTTTTCCTGTGCTAGTATGGTGACACTGATTTCCAAAAACATCATTCAGAGGAAACCAAAGCTGGAATAAATGCTCCTGCAATGTTTCCAGCAGCAATGATCTGGTCTCAGTACTCTATCAAGAAATGCCATTATTTATAGGAAAATTAAGAAAACAATAGTTGCAAAGATAGAAACAATTAATTAGCTTCTTCATTAGCAGAAATTTGAAAGAAAAAGAATACCTTAAGAAAATGAAGGAGAGAAAAATCCTGGCACTGCAGAATCAAGGTAATGATTGAAAATCAGGAACTGATGGGATGTAAAACCAAACAAATACAGACAAATCACAGACACTTTGTAATCATCAATGGCCACTAGACCTGACTATTATTATAGTCTTAGAAATGTTATAGTCTTACTACTGGCTAAATCATGTGGAGTTTTTTAATTTATTTAGTGTCTAAAAATTTCTTTAAAAAGATTTGTAGAGAAGATATTTAAGATGCAGTTCATAACCCAAGATAAGTCTAAATGTGTTTAGTGTTTAGTTTCTCAAAGAAGTAGCTTGGGTTTTGCATCAGTATGCAAAAGGAAACCATGAAGAAGGAAAGGTTTTCTCTTTGACTTGGGAATGTCCATTTCTGACAGGACTTGGGCTGTCTAGTTTTCAATATTTGTATCATAATTCCTTGAGTATAACTAATGTCTCATTTTCTCCCTTTTTCCAACTTTTAAGATATATCTGAGTTAAAAACTGCCTTAAAGTATATTTAAAAAACAGCTAAGCCCTCTCTTAAAAATTATCAAGACTTTTATTGCAGGATATTGTTATTAGGAGTTGGTCACAACAATCCTTGTGGGTCCCTTCCAACTCAGGATATTCTATGATCAGATAACAGCAGGTCACTCTTGTGCAAGGCTCTTCCTGACCTCCTGTATGAAACTCTTCCTTATTTATCCAGAAACACTGTGGGATTCATCCAATCCACCTGCAACCATCTAAGACTTTACCTCTGATCTGAACCTGACATCAAGTCTTGGCCTCTGATCAGTAGAGAAAGAATCAACTCATCCCACCTTGGAAAGCTGTTTTGAGGAAGTGCTGTTTCCTTCATGGAAAACTGAGGGAGCCTGACAACTCTTACAGAGAAAACTTGAACCACCTAATAGACAAATTAGGTTAAATGAATCCCTTGATGTCTAAGGCTGAAGGACAAGATGCCTGGAAACCCCACCATGGGAAAGGGAAAGACAAGAAATATTATTTTACCAACACAGACAGGAGAAGCTGTGGAGGAATCTTTCATTTTGGATAAAGGCAGAGCATTTCCATGCCTTCTGAGTCACAGGGCCTGTGAACTCCTAGTTCAGAGCCTCCTGAACTCACCAAATTTTACCTGGAAATTACTTTAGCCATTAGGAATTTGGCATGCATTACATGATACTTCACAACACGGGAACCCACTCCAGCGTGAAAGAGTACTTCAAACACTGTGAAAAGTTTTAACAGCTGTGGGACTTTTCCCAAAATGCCCTGATTTCAGCCTGGACATCATCAATGGAGGCCCCTGAACCTTGGAGTTTGCTTCCTGCACTTGGCCCATGCCAGCCTTTAGTCTCTCAACTTGCAGAGCAGTGCATGAAGCTCATCTATGTTCTCTGGTTTTTGCCTGAGGGGCTGGAGATAGGGAACATGTCTAGCTTATCCTAAGAGAGTCTATTTAAGGCAGACATTAGTCAGCATGTTTGCATTTTGTATTTAAATTATGTAAATGTGTTCAGAGACTGATGGGGGCCTATCTGACAAACCTAAAACCAAGTAAATAAGAATAAGTGAAGCGTAGTGACGTGAAAATGGAAAACCCAAATGAAAACGATTTTTCAGGGGATTTATGCACGCCCAAAAAACAGACAAAACCACAAACCCAAGAAGTTGGGGCAGGATAAAGTTCACAAATGAACCTGGGCAGAGTGAAGGGAGAGATTTCTTTTTTTATCTGTTCCCTGGTTTTCCCAACCTGGAGCCTAAGGCACCCAGGAGTAAAACAACCACGGGGAACATCCTCCCTCAAGGAAGCAGCAGAAGCAGTAAATGCTTTAACTGGTACCAAGGGCTTTTATATTCATTGCTGCTCAGCAGAGATCTTTAGACAAGGTTTTGTCTCCAGCTTAGGAAACCATGAGGACACATGTCTTGGACTGACATGGGAGATGTGGCAGAAAAGCAGCGAGGCTGAACTCAAGTTTCAGGAAAGTTTGGGACAACTTTCCCAGTGTTGGCTTTTGGTCTTATTTCACCTGCCTGTGGCCAAATAGTGACTAATGTGTAAATCCTGATACACATAAAGGAAAATGTGATGGTTGGGATGACCCTGATTTCCAAGAGGAGTCATTTGCCTCAAGCTCCTAACATCAGATAATAATTTTTGAATTTGAGATGATCCAAGAGGACTTGAAAGTGATACTTGGGGCTAAAATAAAGGGGCTTGATTGTTTCCTCCTCTCTCAAGTGTTAAATGACATTTTGACAGAACTGAAGCTGCATCTAAAAAGTCTCATTTGATAGAAATTTCCAAAGAGAAATTCTAAGCTAAAAAGTAACCAGGTTTTGGATTAAGAATTGAAATTTTTTGAACACAAGAAAATGTAAACCAAAATCAAATGTTTAGAATGCTTAGGTTTTTAAAAGACCGTTAGAATGAAAAAATCTTATTAAAAATTATCCTAGGAGAAGTGAATTGGATTCTGATTAATTTTGCAATGACTATTTATTTAGAATATTGTCAAAAATATTCAGATGGCTAATTGCTATATTTTTAAAATTCTTTGATATCCAGTAATCTGTACTTTTGCAGAACATTGGAGAACCCAAAGAAGAATTCACATAGAAGCCAAATTTCTCTTTCCAATTTCTTGGTGGTTTTACTAAATACATTTGGTCAATCTGAAAACATGACAGCATGCAAAAAGAAGTCAACTTATTTAAAGGAAAAGCAATTCAATTTTCAACTTGTACCATGCTATATTATCTTGCTATCCAGAAATCACACTATAGTGATCAGATTGAGGCAGCCTTGGGTCCTTTAATTTGGAGGTTCATGGTTCACAAGCATGAAAAGCTAAACTCCAGTGTGTTAGTTTTCCCCTCTTCAATATTGCTTAGTCAGTGTGATTATTTTCATATATTTGCATAAGAGCATCCTAGGATCTGCTCAGGTCATTCTTTATATACACTATACCTGGTAGAAGCACTTAATAGCAAGCGAATTATTTCCATGAGTAATTCTGCATCCACCTTCTTCCCCTCCAACCAACTCCTATGAACAATCCTTGTTAAAATTAAAATAATCAGGCAACAAAACCTGTAATTGTCTTTATCTTTTTACAGTGTTCATCCTATTTCCTGTCCTGAATATATGAATAAAACAAGGACAAACATTTCTGTGTTTTATGACCTGAGTGTAAATAATCTGGTGGAATGAGACTGAAGCTGAAAAACTGAAAGTTTGGAACTAAATCAATGATTTTTTTATGTCTAGCAGGGTTCTCAATCCACATAATTGTCCACAATCAGTGTAGTATTTTTATGCACAGAATTAATGCAATTTCACATTACAGGTTCAATTCACTGCAAGGAATTTTTTTTTCTATTACATCTTGGACCACTTCAAACCAGCATTTCTGCACTAAGAGTGTTGTACTTTTGATCTTGAAAAAGGTGAATAAGAGAAAAGAAACAAGGAATCGTGTCCTGAAGGTCAGTGAAGCAGAGTGAGCATTAACAGGAAGGTCACAGATATTTTGTGGGGATATTGCCTCAGATTCATTTTTTGTTTGCACTGGACTAGGAGGATACTCTGATAATGGAGATAGTTAAAAGTTAAATGTTGTGGATAAATTTTCAAGTAAGGTGTTGAAGATGTTGTATTAATTATTAACTTTGAAAGAAGCCATCAGTTGTGTAGATTGTCTCCTCTAAATCTTGAATATTCCAATATCAACCTGCCATAAAATTACTGTTACAGATGGATCTCTGGATTTTGGGGTTAAAGACAAGGAGGAGGTGGAGTTTTTTCCATTAATTGTCCCTTTATGCCCTTTTAAATATGCATCTTAGGGACTGGCAAGAAGTTCTTTTGTGTTTCAGGTTTTGGGATTTTTTTTGCTTGTCTTGAAGTCAGATAAAACCTCCAAATCTCCTAAGTGTTCCTCTATTAAAAATTTTAGTTTAAACAAAATGTGGTTAGTTTGAAATATTTGAGTTAAATGATTTGAAATTAAATTTATCATTTATTCCTGAAGTAGTGTTTTCAAATGAAAAGTCATTTAAAGACAAAAGTTCATAGAATCTTCAAGGTCCTCACCCAGTACAACCACCATGTTTGACAAGCTCTCGCCACATAAAAATACATTTTCATATTTCTAGTCTTCTAAAATTTTCATTGGAATGGAAAAGACATTAAATCTGCTTTCCCCAGTAATGTTTTTATCCAGGACATTAATTAGGATTTGCCAACAAAACATCACAAATTTTTTATTATCAGTGTTTTTTCTTGTGTGATGGGAGAAGTATATGCATAGTTACTATTGAAAAAATGGCAGCTGAGGTTTTAAAATTGTTTTTCTTGCCAGCAGCCAGGACTTAAGAGCAAAAGTCTTACTGATGTGGGAGTTGGCTCCTTTGAAAAGAGGAGATTTTCCTCAAATAACCATTAAAAGTCACGATATATATTAAAAGATGCCCAGAGTGGAAGCAAACTATGTTTAACTAATATTTTACAAATACTGTGTAACAAACTCTATAATGATTTTTCCTGGTTTCAGCAATCTGTCTGCAAACTCCTCACCTTAATTTGACACAATTACTCTGAATTAATTTAAAATAATGCTTTGGGGTGGGAGGGGCAGAGGGGTCACCAGGAGTTCTTGGGGCAAGAAATTCTTAAATAGCAGAAACTAGGGTAGGTATATTGTAATTATAGCTTGTCTGATTAAATGTATGACACTTTTTTTTCTTTACTAGAATATCAAGTATCACAATACTTACTTTCTCTAATTTTTGCATATTTTTCATCATCTTTGCCTTGAGTTCCCCCTAGCAAAAAAAAAAATTGAAAGAGTAGAAAATAGAGAAGCAAAGAAAATTAGAAAATATTTCTTTCAAATCTAACATATTTTCAAGGAAAAAGGGTGAAAAAAATGCCCCATTTCTTACTTTGTCATCATTCTGCTTTCATTTTTTTTGAATCTGGAAATGCTTAGACATTTTTATCACAACAGAATATTTTTGTTGACTTTTTGTTGTTGTTGTTGTTGCTGTTGTTCTGCTTTCCCATTTCACCCCACATAAAGAATTTGCTGCTGCTGTCTTTCTGGGAGAAGCCATGAGCAGGAAGACAGAGTGGGAACAAGAATGTCAGACTATTACATAGACAAGGTTCTTTGCCTGGGGGCAAGAAAAAAAAAGGGAAAAGAAAAAGAAAAAGCACAAAACACTTGAAGAAAAATATGACATTTCTAAAAATCTTGAGTGGCAAGGAGAAAATGAGGAAATGATTGCTCCTTGGCTCTCCCAACACAAGGGGGCATCAAATGGAATTCTCAGGTAATGTGGACAAAACAAATACAAAAGGTTTTTATTTACTCAATGCAGAGGTAGGCTGGGCAGATCTTTGCCACAAAAAGAGATGCTAAAATTGTATTTGGGTTCAGGTGAACATGGATTCCAAACCAACAACACAGGCTGAATTTAGGAAAAAATCAGGAGAAAAAAGCTCAAGGACAAGGATGCCAAGACCCCACCAGTTTGCTGTAACTGGTTCAGAGCAGGGATTCAAACCTTGGTTTGTGGATGGTTATTGGCTCTTCCTGAAATAAAAGGGAAAAAAGGGGATGATCCTTTTCCACCCATGATTTTAGAAAACTGACTGTGCCTCTTGAATTTCTTTTTGCTTTCGTCTTTGATCTTCAGCAGGAGCTTTGATCTACACTTTTTACCTTTTGATGTCACTGGTGTAAGGAGAGGGAAAAAAAAAAAAAAGAAAAAGGCAAGAATATTCAATATGTACAAATGGGTGTAGCTCCTAAAAGGAGTTACAGAGTGGTTTGTACAATTAAGAATCTGGGTCAATACTCAGAAATTTAGTTGAAAAGGGTGGAATTCAACTCCCTTAATTTTATCTTTTTATGAGAAATTAGGTGTCTGCAACAAACGTCTTTAGTTGAACTCATTACTGATTTATATTAGATGTCTGCTTCAGAAGAAGATGAATCACAGCCTGATTCTAAAGAGAAGTTCTGGATGTGTATTTGGCAGAATTAATTCCTTTTAAGAGGACACAAAGTAGGATCTGTAACCTTGAACTTTTATCAAATATGTACCTAACAGTTGTTCAGCCTTTCTGTTTCCACTTTAACTGTTCATTGTTCCTCAACAAAGATTGTAAAGAGTATTCTTCCTTTATGAAAATGAGCAGAGATAATAAGTTACCTCAGTGCTACAGTATTCAGCATTCAAAGAACACTGTTAAAAAAAGGAAATTAATTGCTCTATAGCGCAATGTAAAATTCCAAACTCAGACTAAAAAAGAAAAAAACCAAACTGGATAATAAAATTTTTTGCAGGGTTTTATTCTGCTGAGATGAGTCAACATATTCAATCTATTTATTGCCTTTTGCAGAAAAATGGAGCTGTAAAGGAGCCTTTTATGATGATTTTACACGGAATATTTTTTTTTTCAGTGAAATTTATCAGCTTTGGATTAAGTGACGAGTGAAAAATGAATTTTTTTTTTCCTCCCCCAATCTTATCTCAGACATATAAGCTAGGTCCAGGATAGGCCTCCAGCACAGGCTTCGAAAGGAGAGGGCATGATAATTATTAGGTATAACAAAAATTAATTAAAGAGTAATTTTTTTCTAGTTGAAGGTGTCCCCATCTATGGCAGGGGGATGCTTTTGATGGTCCCTTCCAACCCAAATCATTCTCTGTTTCTGTAAGAGCTCAAAGAATCCTCCTATCATTTGTGAAAAGCAACTGAAAGAAATGGGCCTTTTTGGCAACAGGTTGAACCTCACTGTGCAAAAGCTCATCTCCCAGCCTAGAAAATGTAGATGTCTGCCAATAGAAAGGTCATCACAACTGCAACATCATTGCTCTGGGAGGTCCAGCCTGTTTTGGCTCAGTTCTCTGCCAGGTTTAGCAGGAAGTCAAATGGCACTCTTGGCTGATGTGCCTTGGTTTTACCTTCCATTACCTTGTTAAAACCAAAACAGTTTGACTTCAGGCAGCTCCAATACTGTAGTACAAACTAGAATTACTCAAAACTGAAGTGACTGTGACCCAGGTCAATCAGGCCAAATTTACCCTGGCACCATGAGTGGTCTCGTGGCTCCTCCTCTGAGGTCTGCTGTAATTTTGTGGCTACATCCACATTATTGAACTCAATGTTGTCACCCTGATTTTTTAAGATTTTCTAAGCCTTCCAGTGTTTACATTCTTGTAATGAACTTTCTCAAACACTTTCTGTAAATAACTTATTGTTTTGCATTCTTTTATAGAAGAGAAGAAATTTAATAGACTGTTAGTTTGTCCAGTGTCATTGGAGACATGGCACTGTCACCCTCCAATCCACTGTCACTTTTAGCAATCTATAAATGTTAGAATCAGAAATTTAAAAACTCTCTTTTCACCTTGAAGGAGCAGAGTGTCTGTGTCATGTTATTTCGTGTCCTATAGTGACACTCTGGCTCTTTGAAACAGGTGGGGCACATCCTAAATACTTATTGGAAATGGTCAGTGCCCAAGCCAATTCCTGAACAGAGCCTGTAAATTGGCTGGAAGGTGTAGTTAAACTGAGCCAAAAACTCACTAGGTTTTTTCTAATAATATAAAGAGGCAGACAATCAAATTTTGGAACCCATACTGTCTGACAAAAATCAATTTACAGAACAAGAAGGATATTTGAATGCTGAAGTTGGTCTCTGATTGGATTTTGCTGTATATTTGACTCCATTGAGCCTTCAAGAGGACATGGGGCATATGGGAGTGTGTGCTGATGTAAAGCATCACTAAATTATATGTACTAGACTTGAAAATTACTGTATTGAGGTGTCAGGATTCTTTCTGCCTCATTTATCTGCAGCTGATACAATCAGCTGTATTAAATTTCCTACTAAACTCAGCAAGATAAAAAATAAGGGAAGAAAGGAACCACCACCACCAGAAGCATAAAAATGCTATGATTTTTGGTAGAATACTCCTGAGTGAGAAAAGATTCTTTGCTTTATGGGACAACTGTTAATAATGCCAACTTGGAGACATATTACAAATGCAGACATTCAGGGGGCTTTTCTAATCCTCAATTGCAGTTTGTCAGTGCTTCAGGAATATTCCCTTGCTCCAATTGTTCATCCTCAGCAGGAGCTGGATTAGCAACATCAGAGTCTGCAGATGCGTATTGTTTCCCATTAGTCTCAGCTTGAGCCTGGTGTTATGTCCTTTTCATCAGGAACCTCCAACTCTAAGTCAGTGAACCAGGACTAATGATCCCAGCTTTCCTGGGAGACATCAGAGTCTGTGTGTGTAATGTCCAGAGCTTTGGCTTCTGCTGCTGTTGGCCATTTAATGTGCTGCTTAAGCCTCAGACCACTTACTCCCCTCTGCAGCATAAGCTGCAGCCTCCTCACAATGTTTCCAAGAAAACACACACTTGAATATGATTTTCGCTTCATCTCTTTGGATTTCTTTTATAGTTGCATCTGGCAGGAAAGAGGGAGTGGGGGGGTGGGGTAGGGGGCAAAGAAGGAGGAAAAAGAATCAATTTGCAAACACTTAAATGTTGATGGCCAACGTTTGCACTTTTACTAGCAGACTACCTGCAAATAAGAATTATTTACAAATGATTATTTGGAAGAAATGAGTGAGAAAAATGCCAGCATTCACATTGATGAATAATATCTGAGATAGATTATTCAGCCAAGTCTACTCAACAGTATCAGATGGAGAAGTGCTTTGTAAAGGTTACTTCTGTCCTTTTTTTCCTCTCTGTTTTCTTGCTAACCCTGTTGGCCTCTCATAGATATCAAATTCATGTTTCCATCTCAACACAGCGAATAAAGAGCTCCCCTTAGAAATAGACTTTTTTTGATAGAGACAGGGATATTTCTGTAATGGAACCAGCAACTTGAACCTTCTGCTCTGGACTTTAATATGAACATATAAGACTTCCCCTGGCTGCCTTCCTTTTATAACCAGCTGCCTAAAAAATATTTTTCATGCTTTGTGATACTAGGTGTATTTTTTAATGAAGATTTAAAGAATTTCCTCCAAAGCTCCTCTGAAACATGCACACCATAATATTCCAGTGAAGTCTGTTTCTTGATTTGCCAGTCTGTTTAAAAGGCTTGTAAGGCAGTGTTAGAGCAGAATTTCACTTTAATTGGCATTGCTCCTAGCTATTTAAGCAATGTGCTGAACTGTCTATCATCAAACCTGGGCAGCCAGAACAGTTTCTTACCACCAACTTGATATTATCTAGACTCAAATATTTTACAGCCTTGATAGTGATGTTTGGGCTGTGTTGAGAACTTTAGAAGTCATTGTCTGCAATTGCCCCAGGTATGTTTCTTATTCTAAATGTTTTAACTCAATACAGACCACCAATTTGCAAAAAAAGAGAAAATCCTTTGGATAGCTGAGATTTTAACTTGTGGCACTTACTGTTATTGTGATAAGATACAGGATTCTAATTAGGGATCAAGACTTTCTTTTTTATTGAATGCTATCAAATTCCTCAAAAGGAGACTGACTTCCTGCTCTGGAAAGATTGAGATGCGAGAGGATTTGGATATGGACAATGGGATGGGCACAGAAAGGTGCTTGTGTAGCTGGACTCAGAGAGTGGTGCTTGATGGATCACACTCAGCCTGGAAGCCAGTGAGTAACTCCCTCCTGGGACTTGTCCTGTTTAATTTCTGTGCTGATGCCCTGAAGGAGGAGGTGGAGTCTGCTCTCAGCAAGTTGTTGGGTGGTGCCAAACTGATGGGACCAGTTGATACAGTCCAAGGCTGAGTTATGACCAGGGGGTTTCAGACAGTGAGGATCGATGAGCTGACAGGAGCCTGGTGGAGCTCAACCAGGACAAATGCCCTGCCCACAGGAAGGAAGAGCCTTTTGCTGTGGTACAGGCTGGTCACTGAGAGATTCAGGGGCAGCTCTGTGGCCAATGTCCACAGTGAGCTCTGGCAGCAGCAAGGACCAACAGCACCCTGGGCTGTATGAGCCAGAGCAGAGCCAGCAGTCCAAGGAAAGGGATTATCCCACTGACTCAGCACTCAGATCACAAATACTGTACTGCAGTTTGGGCCCCTGATCCATAAAAGACTGGCCAACCATAGTGTGCTCCAGGAGAGGCACCAGGGTGCTCAGGGCTGGAGCAGCTGCTTGGTGCAGGTAGGTGGTAGGATTGTTCAACCCAGAGAAGTGGCTGCTTGGAGAGGTCTGAGATCAACCTCTAGTACTTATGATAAGGTTATTGAGAAAATCTAGCCAGGCTGTTCACAGGGTGAGAAAATGAGAGACAGTAGGAGTAACAGAAAACAAAATGAAAGACAATTTCCCCATGATAGCTGGGGTTTAGGGATACTCTTCCTGGGAGATTGTGCATCCTGCACACATAATCTCTGCTGACCCCCAGAATGTTTTGAGCAGCTTTTTGGACTAAAGTCCTCCTGATGTCCCCTCCAAGCTGAATTGTCCTATGATCTTGAGATCTTGTGATTCCGGGTTAGGCTGAGGAATAAAGCTCGACTTGGGATTTATAGGCCATTGTTCTGACCTAAAATATCAAGGAATTCACTAGAAAATAAATCCTCTTAAATTTTTGTTTGTTTTGGATTACACTTTGATGAGTGTAATCCTCTGATGAGAATGTCTGGATTCTGTTTTGATCTGGTGTCTCACATGATGGCTCTTCAGATGAAAAGATTCTGCTTTTGCTGTAAGGGTGCAAAATCATATAGTTGGCACTGTGAAAGGTGTTTCTTGTAAAAGGGGAATATTGCTCCATTAACAGCTATCCTAAGAAGGTACTTTAAAATTATCATTCCCTCTGCCTCGGAATGGTGTTTGACAATACATACTCAAATTATTTCTACACGTACCCCACCCCAAAAAAAATATCCAATTTCAATAATCTGTATTTATTTCTTTGTTCTATAGACAGGGATATATTTTCTCAACAGGCTTCTAAGCTTTCATACTGAGACTTTTATCCAGTATTTTCAAAGATTCTATATTAACCAGGTTGTCAGGCAGCTGAGGGTCAGTACTTTTCTTTCTTTCTTTGGGTCTCAGTGTCAAGCTGTACAGCTTAAAGAGGGAATTGAAAGAAAGTGTATTTTTGCCTGAACAGTTTTGTGACTTTACCTGAAAAAATTACCATCACCAACACTCCTTCATTAAATTAGCCTTCAATCCCAAGAAGCTCTGCATCAAAAAAACAGCTGCTTGAGATAAATTATTTACTGGAACAACAAAAAAATAATTTCCTATTACTGTAGTAATAGTGAATGAATTGTTCCCTACTATTCATAGATATTCTTTCCAGGATTATTCCACAATCAGCCAGAGGAAGCTACACTTAGTACAAAAGCGTAATCATTTTGTGTCTGGGTATCATTCTCAACAATTACTTATCATTATCTCCCCCTGCCCCCCCCACCACCCCCCCCAATAATTAGTCATGTAATTTCTTTCAATAACAGTGTTGATTACTTTGGTCAACCCTTTCTTATTCCTTCATCCCTGAGAGCTTCCCAAAACCCAAGCCCAAGAGCATCATCAGCTTCCTGAATCTGTCCTTCATGGAAAGCTTCTTGAACTGTTCTGCCTTGGCAGGACTTCAACAAGTCTGAGAAAGCTTTACCTCAAGGACATATTTCTTTTAGCAAGCAAAAAAATTGGTTTCTTTCAGAGAAGCCAAAGTTGTGGCTGTTGCCATCCTATCAAACCCTCTCCAAACACTTCCCTGCTATTTCAATGCTAGTATTTATGTCTAAGCTACTCTTTGGGAATGCACTTTGACACATCCTAAGTCTTACACAGGACCTTGGAATAGTTTCAGGATATTTTGGCATTCTGGATGAAAGTTGTGCAAGCAATCATGCTGGCAATGTAACAGGATGGATGGTCAAGTTTTAGTTTGTGTCTACAAAGACTTTGAGCTTAGTGTTGAATTTTTCACTGAAACTTCATTTGCTGGCATAGGAATCAAATTCTCTCAAGTTTGAAGGAGTTGTTCTTTTAATGCTGAATGGCTGAATCTACTGTTGATTGTTCAGCATAGCAAAATCAGGCATATATTTAATCTGTGTATGATTTTACATCAGGGCATTTTAGGCTAAAACACGGGTGATTCTCTGGTACATCCTGTTTAATTTAATTTTATGTATTTCTGTCTCCAAAAAATCAATTTTAAGTGCTGATTATTAAATTCAGTGTTGCCAGAATCCACTTATCAAGCCTCAAAAACATTTCTGTCAAGTGGGCCATGTTTTCTGCTGAATTTTTACTGGAGTGCAAAGTGCACTTCATGCAGTCTCTGTGAGTTCCTCCCCACCATCTACTTTCACCTCATCTGTTTGTATTCCCTTTCCTCTTTAGGAAGCATTTTCGATGCAAATGCTACAGGCTTTTCTGGGCTGTTTGGTATTATGTGAGAAATCACCACTCCTGACCTCATACAGTGAAGCATCAGTAGTTTAACAGATTGGCAGGGATGGGACAAAGTGCACTCAGCCCCTGGAGGATTTAAGTGTCTGTTTAGCCAACTTGAAAGCATCTTGACATTCTTTTGACCATTGCCACTATTTATTTTTCTGTAATAGCTCTGTCACAGCACTAACCATAGTAGACAGATTTGCTATGAATTTCCCTTGGTGGTTTATCATAGCCAGAGAGAAAGTTAATTTCCATACCTTTCCCTTTGTACATCAGCTTGTGTAATATACAGTATCCATCTGCTTTTCTGAAAGAAGAGTAAAAATACCTCTGCACTCTCAAACCTGGCTGCACCCACAGAGTTTCCTAACCTTAGCCCTTTTCTTCCTGGAGCCTCAATGACACCTCAAGCATCTTAAAACTTTTCTGATCTCTCCCTTCAGGACATCAGTGTCTTGCAACCCACACCTTACAGAACTCAAGGATTGAAGAAAGGAGTGGATAATGGGAACACATTTGTTACTGCAATTATCCCCAGAAGGTAAAGTGAATCTGGAGTTTTAATGAGTGAGCCCCTCTTTTTGTAATTATTGTTAGTGCATTGTGATTATATTCTTGTTTACTGCTGATCCTCAAGAAATTGCAAGGTGTTCTACAAAGGAGGTTGGTAGATTTCCCTACACTTTACAAAGAATTTAATTTCCAGACATAATTTCATCCCTGTCATCAGGCTAGGTTAGGAACAAAATACAGAAATCATATGTCTTAATTAATTGCTTTTTCCCCCTACAAAATCACTTGAATGCCTTTCCTAGCACACACAGGTCCCAAATGAGTGAGAAGTACAGTCTGCTTAATAACAACAGACTTAGTCCAAGCATAAATAAGTGCTTGTGCTTTAAATAAAACACCCTATATAGGATTTAATCATAAATTTTCCACTGAGGATTCAGAAATAATATTTTTGTCAAAGAACAATACTCACATCACATGAAACCCAGTAGTTATAGATGCAGCACATGAAAAAAGTAATACTGATGTCCACAGATCTCAAACTTATTTTCAGTGAACATCTGAGGTTTTTTAGTTCTTTTTGTTATATTAGGGAGAGAGTTTTAAGGCACAAATCACAACTAGGTTTCCAACTCCCATTAAAAGAGTGAGAAAATAAAGTCCCTCTTGGTCTTTTCAAAGCCCACCCATTTCTTTTAGCATTTTTGTCAGTCTCTTCTGATTTAACACAGAAGGCTACAATGACCCTGCCACAACATTCTGATGTCTTTCACACATTTTGAAAATATAAACCATAACCCACCCACACTAAATACAATTGTTATTTGTTCATATATAAGACTGGTTAAAAATCAAAAAAACATGCAGTCAGCCATATTGTGTGAGGAAAAAGTTTAAAAATATTCCATTCTTTCTAAGAAGAGTTATTTCAGTTTAACTTTTACCTAATTATTGACTAATAGGTAGCTCAAAACTGCCTTTTTTGAGGCCACTTCTGCTGTTTGCCTCTCCAAAGGACTGGAATAGTTCTGGCATATCCTAGGTGTTCTCAATGCACACAGAAAAATCATTAATGAGCCTTGTTTTTCAAAGACAATAACAAAGGATATTAGTCTCTCTTGTAACCTAGAATGAGCAGCACTGCGGGGGGATCTGGTTGGTTGGTTGGTTTTACTTTTTTCAAAGGATTTCCATGGTCTCTGGAGGCTCTCCATGGGTTGCCTCTCATTTTAGTCTTGAAAAAACTACTGTCCTCTTCCTCTGCAGCCTTTCTTAACTGTCTCAGTGCTTGTTGCACTGCTCACCATCTCCGAGGTGCTGCAGTCTTACTCCTGACTTTCCTCCTCTAATTACCCTCTCTAACTAGTTACCATTCTGCCTGGCTTGAGGAGGAATTCTCTGAAAATGGACTGTGGGTGCCTCAGAAATTCTCATCCATCTGTATTTAGCATGAAACAGCCTCAAGGAGAAAGGCTGTGGCACCACAGAGCAAGTATTTTATATAACCATAAAAGTATTAAGGTGGAAAGGCAAAAGATGGGATTTAAAACACGGATCAGTGTGACAGCAGGTGCTCCTTATTAGCTCAGCCTTTGGGAATTTATTTCTCACCACCTACAATGCAGAGAGTCACAGAAGGTGCACCTAGAGCTGCACAGTACCTGGGACCTCTTATAAGGCTCAAAAGTGTGAACTTCTCCAAAACACCAAAGTATTTTCCATTCTGGCCCACAGTGACAGACCCAGCACTATGCCAAGGGACTTCGGGCACCTCCCTTCTCTATGGAAGGATTTGAACATGCTTGATAAAGGGGATATTTCCCTAACAAAGAGTAAGTGATGAAATATAGACATTTTTGTGGAGGTGGAAAGATTTATCTCAGTGAGACCTTTCTAGACATCTTCAGAAAACCATCTGTCCCAGCTGGCTAATAGCCTAAAGGCCCTTCTAGCAAGAACCTTCTGCTCACATGGCCCCAATTCTCATGGGCTGGGTCTGGAGCCACTCTTGAAAGGTTTTTGTTATTTTTCCACTGTAATGAAGAGGACTGAGAGTTATTAGTTTGTAGAAATGGTTGTATTTTAGTGATAACTGACAATGGTTGTATATATGTATCTGAGCTATATTGGGGGGGCACAGAACAAGGAACTTCTTCAGCTCCTCAGTGGAAGGCAGAAAAATAAAAGGGGATCCTCCTTTAATGGTTTCACCAGTGTTTGTAGTCTCACACCAACATACTCAGAAATTCAGAGTTGTACCTGTACCTCTGACATCTCTCTCAGCCTTGCTGATACTGATAGACCCCAGGTCTGAACTGTTTTTTCATCATGAATCTCCATTTATCTGCCAGCTAAACTTTGCCTGCATGTCTCCATTCCCCTTCTCTCAAAGTATGTCGTTGAGACGTAACAAAGCACAAGCCCACCTGGGTTTATCCCTTATTTTAGGTTTTCCCTGGAATTTTGTTTGTGTCAGAAAGTTGCAGTGTGGCTTGACACTTTCCACAAAAGAAGTGATCTTTCATTTAGACAGGCAATGGCACAATCCCAGAGGAAAGTTGAGAATAACAGAGTTACTGGCATACTAATTCATGGTCTTCTGTAAAGTTCAGCCATTCCCCAGGATTTGCAGTTCAAAACAGGGAGAGATATTTGAAAATGTTTGATCCTATCAATCAAAGAAGTCTTTTAAGCTCTGATTATATACCTGTTCTGTGTAGTTTGTACACAAATTTAGGAATAATAGAAGGTTTATGTTAGAATGGACCTTAAAGATCATCTAATTCCACCTCCCCTATCATGGGCAGGGACAACTTCCACTATCCCAGGCTGCTCCAAGCCCCATCCAACCCGGCCTTGGGCACTTCCAGGGATGGGGCAGCCACAGCTTTGGCTACCTGACTGCAAATTATTTGGGTTGCTCTAGTCAACTTCTTGGAACAGATCAGTCTTTCTGGACATGGTTAATTTCACTCAAAATTGGGGATCTAAAAAAGTAAAGCCTTGTAATTGAGTAGAGGGCATTCACTCACCTTGGGCTTTCTTGACCATTAATTAGAAAAAAAAGGTGCATTTCTAGAGAATAACTCATCTGGCTCAGCTATCTTCTGCAGGGTGTAAAACATATCCCAGAGTGTTTCTTTCTCACTGTCAGTTGTAGACACCCTACATGCCACAGGGTGGATGTCACCTTATGACATCCATTTCTGCCTGTGGCTGCAGAAGTCCTGGTTTGTGACTGAAGAGTCCAGAATTTTTAGCAATGACATTAAAGCAGCTCTTGGCAGGTTGGGTCATCTGCCTAACTTCACTTGCTTGAAAACAGAGCATGTAGGATTTCCCTCTTTAATGAGAAGAGAAGCATTCAGAAGGTAACTTAGTGCAATCTTTGGTCTTGAGATTGAGTCATTTAAGCTTTTTCCCTTATTTTTCTCCCCTGATTGCAGACAGGAAGCAGATGCTTATACTAGACATAGACAGGCATCAGGGTAATTTGCCTCAGACAATCCCATCCTACATCACCAATCTAAAACCAGGAGGAACGAGCCCTGTGTAGGAGATGAATTTTCTCCCCCTCCTCCGTAAAGACATTCTTAAGTAGCCTCCTGGAAGTTTAAAGAAGCTGAGCTAGGACTTGAAGAAGAAGGAAAGTTCTATTCAGTGTTTAAATGTTATGTTTCAAAAACATTTGGCTGGCAAATATTCAGCTTTCGGTTTCTCTCTTTTCTTCTCTGCCCTTTTTTCCTTTCCTGCCCTTTTTCTTTTTTTACAAGTCAAAAACAAAGCCCGAGGAAGGAAAAATAAAAAGGCTTGGGATATCAAACCTAAAAGAGCAACTTAAAATAAAATAAAAAAACATGTTTGCTTTTCTGAAAAGAACAGGAGAAATTTTTCCTAGAAGCAGGGAATTGGCTTATGAACTTGTCATATTACAAAAAAAAATGGTTTTATTTTTTTTTTCAGCTTCATTATTCTCGTGTTAAACCTTATCAGCCTGAATAGTGAGATGTGAGGCAGAGATTAGAGATGGAGACAAAGTTTGCACCCTAAGGTTTGTAATCAGAGTAAAAATTATTTTGAGCTGGGTCCATAAATGTCAACTGGTTATTATCAGCCAAGGAAAATGAAGTGTAGATCAGAGACATATTTACTTACAGGCTTTGGGGGAGCCAGGGTCAGACCCCCTTTCTGGAAAGAGCTCAGGCATCTACTCAAACTCCTGTCATCCACTGAGAGACAAATGCCTTTTCCTTTAGGCACACGTGGAATTGCTCTTCCTATCTGAACCAGCTCTGGAATTTAAATGTAACCCTTCTAAGTCTCAGGTTTACCTTCTAAATGGACATTTCCATTCCTGCCTTCCTCCTGTTTTACAGCCTTTGTATGGGTTTGGCAAAGGCATAAGCAAAGTCTAAGCAAGGAGTAGATGTTGTTTAGTGTGAGCCCAGATCTTGATGCTCAGAGATCACATAAAGCTCAGTTTGGTATTCCCAGGCCCTGTTTCTGCCCCAAAAAAAAATTCACAGAATAGTTTCTGAGTATTTAGACAGTGTGTGGAAGAGTCTAAACCAATCACCAACCCAAATCACAGCATGGGAACAAGTAATTTTTTATAAAAGTACATTATTTTCTAAATTAACTCAAAAAGAAAATGTAAGACAACCAGTAAAGAAACAACACTGATGTTTCCTAGAAAAATCCTCTAAACTTTGGTCCACATACAGCCATTGTGTAATTGTTTCTGATTGATTTAATGATGCAATGGTATGTATATTTTTAAAAATTAGTCCCATACCTGCTTCATACCTGGCAGTAGTATGGAAATAAGTCATGGAGTTGTAGAATGAAAGAATTTTTTAGGTTGGAAAAGTCCTTTAAGATCATCAAGCCCAACTACAAGCCCAGAAATGCCAAGTCCACCACTAAACCATGTCCCTCAGTGCCACATCTACGCAACTTCTAAATATCTCCAGGGATGGTGACTCCACCACCTCCCTGGGCAGCCTGTTCCAACATCTGACCACTTCTTCAGTTAAGAAATTTCCCCTAATATCCAGTCTAAATCTCCCCTGACAGAACTTGAGGCCATTTCCTTTTCTCCTGTCACTTGTTACCTGGGAGAAGAGACCAACTCCTACCTGGCTTTTGACCTCCTTTCAGGGAGTTGTAGAGAGTGAGAAGGTTCATCCTTGCCTGTCTGCTATGGTAGTAGCCAGATTAAGTTCTAGTTGGGTTTTGGTCCTTCAATTTTCTCCAGGACTTCCAGCCAAAGCTCGCTGTTAATCCAGGTCAATCTTCCTCACCAGCTTGTGTTCTGGGACAAGGGAATGGCTGCCCCTTCTACTTTAGGGTATCCTTCTTAAAGCCCAGCTTTCCTGGACTCCTTTGCCCTTCAGGAGTGCTTCCCAAGGGAATCTCTCATCCATCTCCTAAATGGGCCAAAATCTGTCCTCTGGAAGTCCAAGGCAGTGTTTTTTCTGACTTCTCTCCTTGCTCCTCCAAGAATCAGGACCTCTCTCATTTCCTGATGGTTGTGCCCCAAACAGCCTCTGACCATCACATCCTGCTCTGTTCACAAACTGCAGGCTCAGCGGGCACCTTCCCTAGCTGGGTCACTCACCAGCTGTGAGAGACATCTGTTCCACAAACTCCAAGAATTTCCTAGGTTGTTTCCTCTCATCTGTGTTGCATTTCCAGCAGAATCTGGTAAGTGGAAATCCTCCACAAGGACAAGGATTGTGAGACTTTTCCAAACTTGGTATAGAATATTTATATAGAAATAGACTTTTCCTTTTTGAATGCAACATAAATTCATTGGAGTTGTCTTAATAAAAACCTCTACATTTTTAAGGTAAATGAAATACAGTCTCAGAACAAATCCCATCCCATTGTTACAGTCACTTTTGATGCTTTTTTTATGGCTAAAAGTGCATAGTGGAGACTTTTCTTTGTGATAAGAGAACTCACCTCATTGACATCACTCTTCTCTTTTTTTCGTAGCACTAAATGTTCACTTAACCTTTGCAGCATTTTATAACAATTAACTCTTCCTTAAACCTCCAAAGCAAGACCCACCCCTTGTGAAATGAGACAAAAATATTCAAACCCAATAATAATAATTTAATTTTAAAAATCCAGTCCCAAGCTGACAAATAAGAGACAAAACCTCTCCTCCTCTGGTTAGCCTGGCCAACATATGCAACTAATTCTCAGAGAGGTTTTCTGGAAAACCAGTGACAAGATAGGTACTGTGGGCTAGCCCCGGGCAGTCAGCAGTGGCAGAACGCTTCACACAGCCTCATGTGTAAAGTTTCTGAACTGACACAAAGCTTAATGGAAGTCAACCCTGACAACTGTGGCCAACCGACTGTAAGTGACATTCCGGGTGCCTTGCCACTCCGCATCCGTCCTCCTTCCCCTGCCTCCCCCCCTTCCCCTTCTGCCTCTCCCCCTTGAAGGTGTAATGCCTCCTGTGGGAAGGAAGCCCTGATGCTGGAATGCCTGGCGCTCTTTTTCAGGTGATTTGCCAGCTCCCAGCTCATCAGCACGGATTCCTCGGGACAGGAGAGAGCCCAGACTCACTTTTGGAAGGCAGCTAACAAGCAGAGAGATGGTCTGGCAAAGGGCAGGCTGAGATTGAGTCTGAAAGTGCTCTCTGCTTACCCTGATATTACTAAAGGCAGAGAAAGCTGTCTGGGGGAGAAAATCAAAATCCCCATCTCAAGTGCTGAGGGTGTCTAATAAGTCCCCTGTCACCCTGATTTTTAAAGATTTTCTAAGCCTTCTGATGTTCACATTCTTGTAACAAGCTTTCTCACACGCTTTTTGTAAATAACTTATTGTTTTGCATTCTTTTATAAAAGAAGAAAAATTTGATAAACTGTTAGTTTGTCCAGTGTCATTGGAGAGGTGGCACTTTCACCCTCCAATCCACTGTCACTTTTTAAATCTAGAAATGTTAAAATCAGAAAATAAACTTCCCTTTTTTCACCTTGAGAACCCCAGTGTGTGCGCTCATGTTGTTTCGTGTCCTATAGTGACAGACCCCCACAAAACAAGAGGTTTTTGCATTTCATGCTTCAAAATGGATTTTAAAATTTGGGAGCTGACTTGAGCTGTCTCACTGTATCAATAAACAGCTCTGTGCAGAGTATTTTTGAGCAGAGTCCTGCCTCCCTTTGAAGGCAGGGAAATCAGCCTATTTGTATATAGCAAAGTATGGATTTCTCTACAGTGCTAATGCCTTGTAGCACATCGATCACTTCTCCTCAGAGGGCTTGAAAGCACTTGGCAAACACTGGGAGTAGCTGTAGTTGTGTAACAGAAGTCTCCTTTTGTTGGGTCTTGCACAAATACATGAAAGCAAAGCCCTGTCCTCAAAAATGCACACTCTACATGGATAAGACAGGCAGAGTTGATAAGGAGAAGAAATATGGGAGGTTTAATGAAGGCTGTTATCATGTAGCTGGGAGAATTATAAACAAGCACAACTCAGCTTTCAAGAGTGAAACCTGAATTTCTTGCTGCTAAACCACAGCTTGCCCTGCCCTGCCATTTCTACACAAAATAGTGAGGCATCATTTCCACAGACAGGAAACGTGAGAAAAATCAGGTAAAACTGTTTTGTTTTGTTTTCTGACTCTAAAGAAAATCTCCTTCTCCTCTAATTATTATTATCTATCTACTCCATTTGCAAAATCTCAGCATAGTTTTATGAATTATTCCACCACTTCACAGCAATGTCATGATCTCACAGTATTTGGAAGTGTTTTTTCAGGGTAACTGCTCTGAAATACACTTTTTTTTCTTCACTGAAAGAGTTATCAAACTTTGGAACAGGCTGCCCAAGGAAGTGGTGGAGTCACCATCCCATCCCTGCAAGTGTTCAGAAAATGACTGGATGTGGCACACGTGCTGTGGTGTGGTTGCCATGGTGGTGTTGGGTCAGAGATTGGAATTGATGATCTTGGACTCCTCTTCCAGCTTTAATGATTCTATGATTTTATTCCTCCAGGTGTGAGCTTGGGTGCAAATCTGAATGTTCTGTACCCAATATATGATTGATTGCTACTGAGTATATTGAAAAATTGACAATAAGAATATAATCAACCATTGATAAATTACCCTCTTTTCATTCACTATAACTGTGGTTTTAATATCTTGGTTATTTCACTTATCTGCAGAGACACTCTAAGCAGTATTAACACTGCTCTACATGCATGGGTTTGTTTTTGGAGAATGTAGGAAAGTCGTGAAGGTGAAATTCCTGAGAGTTTAGTGAAATTATTAATGATTTATTTAATAAAAGAAGCATTTAATCAATAAATTTGTAATGATCTTGGGCAAAACAACACAAAGTTAGGTTGTGTCCTTCCTGTAAACACTGGTCTTCATTATGACATTACGAATGAGAATTAACACAATTTGAGGAGAAGGAAAGCCATAGTATATACTCAGGATATGCAGAGTATTTACCCCACCTGCAGAGCTGCCTCCAGCCCTGGGGCCCAGCACAGGAAGGACAGGGAGATGCTGGAGAGAGTCAAGAGGAGGCACCAGGGTGATCAGAGGGATGGAGCAGCTCTGCTGTGAGGAAAGGCTGAGAGAGTTCAGATTGTTCAGCCTGGAGAAGAGAAGGCTTTCGGGTGACTTAATTGTGGCCTTCCAGGGCTTGCAGGAGCTACAGGAAAGATGGAGAGAGACTGTGTACCAGAGTGACACAACAAGGGGGAATGGCTCCCAACTGAGAGAGTAGGTTCAGATTGCATATTAAGGAAAAAAAAAATGTCCCCTGTGAGGGTGGTGAGGCCCTGGCACACGTTGCTTAGAGAAGTTGTGGCTGCCCCATCCCTGGAAGTGTCCAAGGCTGGGTTGGATGGGGCTCGGAGCAACCTGGGCAGTGTAAAGTGTCCCTGCCCATGGAAGGGGGTTGGAATGTGATGATCCTTAGGGTCTTTTCCAACCCAAACCATTCTGGGATTCTATGATTCTATGATTCTATGATTCTATGATTGATTCTATGATTCTATGATTCTAGACCCAGCAGAATGAAGAATATAGAGGGGAAGGCGTATTAGAGGGCTTGAAACTGTGCAGCTCATGTAGTAAATCTTGCACCACAACTTTTCCTTTTAAGAACGTGTAGTCTGTTAGAAAATACTTTTGAAGTAGAAGCTCCCCTACTCACTAAAAATGCATGATTTTGGACACCTCTGGCACTGCTGGGTGTCATTTCTCTCTATGTACTGGATTCCTTCTTCCACAGGAAGGACGCTGCGTGGCAAACAGGAAAACTTTGTGAGTGTCTATGTGAACAGAACTATTTGTACTCAAAGATCTTTGGAGATGCAACACAGATGATTTACCCAAGGTCACATAAAGAATCAGTAGCAGAGATTGAAATTCACCTTGAGTCTGCTGAGTCCCATTCAAGTGCCCAAACAACGAGACCACCTTTTCCAACTGGTGTTGAATCTGTCATCTGAGACTTAAAATGTTTTGAGGTGACAGCAACTGACCCCAAAACCCCAGGTTTTATGCCAAAATATTTCCAAGTCTAAACAGTTACGTTAAATGAACCATTAAAAATTAAGCATTGAAATGAACTGACCTGAACAACGAACTAAAACATGCCTGAGGCATCAAACAGGTTTCTATTTTTTTCCTTTTATTTATGATGGGTGAAGTGACAAAAGAATTCACTAAATTCTGAATACTAAATAAATTAGTCATAGCTCAAATGCCACTTCAATAATTTTTCCAGAGAACAACCACCACAGGAGCTTTTTCTCACTTGTGCCCCTTTGGCTCACCTGGTCTTTAAGATGACTCAAAAATGGAGAAAACTGAAAGACAGTGAAATATAAAGAGTACAAATGCCAAATCCACAAAAGCACTTCATCATCTAAGATACAGCTGGGTTAAAAACTGGACACAAATGTCTGGAATTACATATACATCATTATGCCTCCAATCACAGGAGAATTTTTTTATGGAGCACTATTAATGCCATAAGTATGGTTTGCAGGTCCTTGTTATTTTGCCTCATTTTGGTTCTGCAATAAAAATATTAGCAGCTATAAATACTTTTTTCTGTGACATGTTTCCCAATTTTTTCACTGTGAAGTAAAGCAAACTCAAAAGAAAATTATATTCAGAAGTGTTCAAGTTTTTGCATGTGCCTTGAATCTCTTCTGGTGCTGATCAGTTCAGTAGAGAGAGTAGGGTGAGTCTGTGAGTTTGGAGTTGCTGCAGGGAGAGAAAGACTGGTGGAAGACTAGAGAAAACACAAACAGAAAGGAGGAAAATTAGAGCAAAAACAACAAGGAGGAAACAGAAAAATAAAAAAGAAAAGAATGAGATGGGAGCAGATTTCCCCTTCAGGGCACAAACTTTCTTACTGGTTATAGCTGAGGAATTGATTAAGTACAAATGCTGAAGAATTCAAATTCCTTTTAAAGTCCACACCTACCCTTTGATGTCCTTCCTAAATACTCCAGGCATTGATTTATTGTAAGGTGTGTGGTCCTTACTTGTTGATGGAGAGGCAGCCATCAGCTGAGTTTTCCAACTGTACACCTTCTCATGGATCCACAGGAAATAACTATGGATGGACAAAATCCAAAGTGTCCAGAGTCTATATCCTGGCCTGCAAAACCTGGCTAAACAGGGGTGCTGACTTGTGGAGTTCAGTTTTGACAAAAAGACTCCCCTTCTGCTATTCCTCCAGCATATTTCAGAAAACTTTGCATATTTTCCTTGGCTATATTCTCTCTGCTTTAGCCCTTTCTTTCCCTGAATGGAAGAAGTATTCTCACACAGCTTTAAAATTTGAAAGTGAGTTACAGTGGAAAGATAAATGGGTAGATGGATAATTCTTGAATTATTTGGTAACTCATCTTTGTCAGTCTTTCCCTTCATAAGGTTCTTAGAGTTGTGTTTGTCCTTATCACCCCTTTGTTATTGTGCAGAGCAGCTGGAGTGGAAGCTGTGTCTCATCTCATGGAATCAGAGAAACATGAAGATTGCAAAAGAACTCCAAGTTCATCAAGTCTTTGACCAAAAAGTCCAGCCTTTGAGGGAATTGATTGGCAGCTGATCAGTGTGGAGCACTGACTTCAGCAGTCTTTCTGGAGCAATGCCCATAGAGGTTTCATCTCCAGCAGGAACTAATATCAAGGTGAAAACCTCCCATCGTGGTTGGGCAGGGTACTTACACCTTGAGGCTTCAGAATTAGAGCTGATGTTGGTTTTATCTAACTACTGCAGTGAAAAGAGCTGTAGAACACTGTACCCTCACCTTTCATTTAATTACTTTTAAACTTGCATCAAAAGAAAAATGACTCATCACAAGGACTTCTCTGCTCCAGACAGATGAGTCACTCACAGCCCTTGGGTGGATCCAAACTTCTTTGTGTTTTGTTCATCAGCTGGGAATTGTTTGAAGGGCTCAGAGTATAAAAGTGCCGTGATCCCGTTTCCTCTGCATGTGTGCAATGGAAGATGATGAAAGAAGAGAGTTGTTCCACAAGGATCTCTTTGGTAGGGAGAAAAAAAAGCTAGTGGAGAGTTCTGTCTTTCAAAAGTTTTGCAATAATTTTCAGGTTTTGATAAAACATTGCAATTCACTTTCTCCTTTTTTTTGCCCTCATTGCAGAAGATTGCACCTGCTCTTTCTTTAGCCCTTTTCTTCCACAACCTAGGCAAAACAGATCTATTTACCAGTACTTTCATTTCTTGCAATGCCCATTTTTACAAGGTGGTGTACATTGCAGCTTCTTTACACTTGGGAATATTCAAATCCAGCTGGACATGTTCCTGTGAAACTGCTCTAGGTGCTCCTGCTTGAGCAGGAGGATTGGACAAGTTGAACTCCAGAGGTTCCAACCTCAACCATTCCCTGCCTCTAAAACTCTGTGATTCCAGCTTCAGATTTCAGTATTCATATCAAATCTTCCCTTTCCCGTTTGCTTCTTGGGCTGTGTGGCCAAAAGGGCTTTTTGGAGAAGCAAAGTTATTCTCTGGCATTTGACAGGTTACAAATAACCCCACCCTGCTTGGACTCATTCTCCTTCTAGCTGGGCACACCCAGCCCAAGGAATGGGGCTGCCAACTCCCTCCCCATGCTGGGCAAAGCAGCCTTGGTGAGGAATTTTTGGTGGGCTACAATTTGTGACAGCTGTCCCCACTCTAGGGAGGTAAAACAGCCTCAAAGAGAATGAGAAATGCTTGAGGTCTCCTTCCCAAAGCTCCCCATCACTCCAGCCACCTCCCACCAAAAAAGCTGAGTGTCTTGACAGAGAAAGTTGAAATCTTGGCAACTTTCCATGGAGGAATATAATCTTAAAGGAGCCTCAAAACTGCCCTTGGGCAAATCCTCTTTTCATAGTCAAAATAATAATAATTAATGAAATTCCACAGTATTCAGAAAAAAGCCAATGCTTTTAGAAAATCTCCAGGCTGCCATTTCCAATTATAAATTGCCATATCCAGTAACATCACCCTGATAAAGTGGAAGGCTGATCTGTACAGGCAAGCGAGGATGCATCTAAAGTTGAGATAATATCAACACCTCTCCCTGAAGATATAAAATAAACTGCATCATTTTATTAGATTAACATACTAAAATAAAACTTAGAATCTCTGCCACTTCACCCAAACTAATGCAAAGGAGCTTAATATTTGATTATTAGATTTATCTCCCTGTTCGGGGATGATGATTAACTCTTTCCAGTGAGAAGACACCTGATATCTCAGTCTAACTGTCTGCCATATTCTTCCTAAAATAAATATTTTTTTCTCCAAAAAAAGAGACAGATAGAAAAATAGAGACAAAGAAAGAAAATAAACAGGTAAAATCTTAAAATTCAGAGTGAAGTGGGGTTCTTATTTTAATAAAATACTCTTTTTGAGGTTTTAAAGGCAAACTGCTCTTTACCTCTCTAATTGATAATATATAGTGACATTCACAGGGTCAGATTTGGTCATCATTCAGGACTGCCATGACAAAGTCCAGTGGCTTTTAATGTAGATTCATAGAGCCTAAAAGATATTGAAGAATTTTACACTGTAAATTTGACCTATGCAATGTTTTTCAAAAATTTCTTATGATGTTCCAACCATCAAACTGCGGAATGCATCGATTGGTTCTTCTGATGTGGCAGGTTAAAAAAGTGACATAATTCAATAAACTGTAAAGTTTTTCTGTAATAAGACAGTTTGCTTTTGTGAAAAGAGTAGAGAAGTGTGTCTAATGAGAGAATAGATTCTGTTTGTAGAATTGAAATATTTAACCTGAAAATTCTAATATTTGCCTGAAAGTATTAGAATATTTTAACTTTTGTTTTTCTGCTCTGCTTTTCCTCTAATCACAAAATTATAATTTATATTCATAAAATGCCTTCTTATCAATCTTCCTGTATTGCCAAAAGATTTGAAACATAACATTTTTTTTTCAGGCAATATGTGAACAGTGAAAAAACATATATCCCTGTCATAAGGAAGTTAGGAATCAGTATTTGAATTTCTGTACTGAAGTTTGAAAATCAAAGGGATTGTTTTTTACACCTAAGTTGTAAAATGAAGGGGAGAAAGGAAAGCATACTCTTCTTTCTGGATTTTCAGCAAGTCCAGAGTCCATCAGCATATCCTGCATATTTTTCTGTGTTTTTTTCTGTTTTTTCTTCCTAAATACAGGGAAAATCTATTAACATTATTATTTTTAATTTTTTTAAATTAATGATACAAGCTGTTCTTTGAAAAATGTTGAGAACTTGAAGGACTGCTCCATTTAAGTCCTATATTTGCATTATTTTGTTCAGACCAACTACTGTGGAACTCAGACCAGGACAGTACTGACTGATGCCCCTGGTCCCAGACCATTCCTACTGCTCCTAGCATTGAGGAAACAGAGTTACAGAATGGTTTTGGATGGAAAGGAAATTAAAGATTATCTGGTTTCAAACCTCCTGTCAGGGGCAGGGACATTTTCCAGAAGAGTTCCATGGGTTAGCCCCAGCCATCAACCAAGCACCATGGAGTCACTCTCACTTCCCCACCAGCAGGATAAGGCAGAGAATTGGAAGACTAAAAGCTGGAAAACTCATGGATTGAGATAAAAGCAGTGTAATAGGGAAAGAAAAAACCTACAGATGTAAGTAAAGCAAAACAAGGAATAACTCACTGCTTTCCAAGGCCCAGGCATGTTCAGCCATTTCCAGGAGGGCAAGACCCCATCACGAGTAACTGTTTTGGAAAGATAGATATAATCACTCCAAATGTCCCCCCTTCCTTCCTTTTTCACCTCACTTTATATACTGAGCATGATGTCACATGGTCTGGAACATCCCTCGGGTCCTCTGGGGTCACCTGTCCTGGCTGTGTCCCCTCCCTTCCCATGCACCCCCAGCTCTTGCCAGTGTGGCTGTTCAAGAAGCAGAACAGACCTTGGCTCTGTGTGAGCCCTGCTCAGCAGTAACAGAAACATCTCTATATTATCATCACTGTGTTCTGCACAAATCCCAAACACAACCCCCTGAAGAAAATTAATTTGGTTTTCAGCCAAAACCAGCACAGGTTGCTCCAAACCCTGTCCAGCCTGGCCTTGAGCACTTCCAGGCACGGGGCAGCCACAGCTTCTCTGGGCACCCTCTGCCAGGGCCTCACCACCCTCACAGGGAAAGAATTTCTTCCCAATATCCATTCTAAACCCACTCCTGTTAACAGTTCCTCTCCACATTCCTTGTAGGAGCTTTGACCAAGCTGAGACTGGGCAGCTCTCACCACCATTCCCAGTTATCCCCTATTCCAGCTTCTGGATCAGGCTTCCAACCTAAGAGGTGAACATTTCCCTCTGGGATGGCCAAATCTGTCCCACATTGATATTCCTGAGGGCAAATACTCTTGCCAGTGTCAGAGTGGTCAGAGTTGCCCTCTGTGAGATGGGGAACATCCAGGGACCAGCTCTGGAAGGAATCTCTGCCAGTGGAAATGAGAAATGTGCTGATTTTAGATACCCAGACTGAGCTGGGACAAATCCTGCCCCACCAATGTGAAATGATCACTTTGAATAAAGTGGTTTGTTATAAACAAATACCCAATTGTGATCATGGCTTTTTCTAAAAAAAATTACAAAAAATAGGTGTTTTTTCCCTTCTTTTAGAAAGGAACCGGATTCCTGTATAGTTGATAAAAATGCTTATTAGCAGTATTGCCCTTTTTTCCCTTTTCTACTGAGTGAAAACACAAAGAAGCAACACTTCATCCTACCCTTGTACCCCTGCTACTGGTTTTGTCTAATATACAGGAAAACAGAGACATTCTAATTCACAAATACTTCTAAAAACAGTGGAGGGTCTCCATCAATTGTAATTTAAACATCTCCTTGTGTCCCAAAGTTAAAATACATCACCCTCAGCCTCACAGAAATGTGCTTGTAGAGGGATGATTTATAAATCATTCAGTAACAGACGATGTTACAACTAAAGCAGTGGGAGTTTTGAAATACCTACATCAGATTAGGCTTGTGTTTATTTCAAAAAAAGCTCTGATCTACTTTGGATTTTTGGCAGGCACAACATGAGCCCAACATGAACTACTGTAAATCAAAGCCTTTTTTGAAAGTCAAACTTGGAATGTTTCCAATCTCAATTAAAAAACATTTGATGTCTTTGGGACTTCAATTTTTAAAAAACATTTTTGTTCTTCTCGTTTACTCTGTCCAGACCTGTCCATTACAAAGATCCCGCCAGGAACTAATGAAATTGTAAATGTTTTTATGTTTCTTTTACTTGTGGCCCCTTTTTAAAATGTATTTTTTCTCAATGATAATATTTTAATAAACAAATTGAAGGCGAAAAACATTCACAGCCATCCACTTAACTTAGTCAAGATTAACATTTCATATGCAGGGAATAGTTTATCTCAGACATAAGTGGCAGCAAAAAAGATAGAAATCAGGCAGCATTCAAAATCATGAAAGCTACTCAATGGAAGTTTTCATGCCTTTTCTCCCTCATCCTTCCAACATTATCATACACAAATTAGTTATGAATAACTCAGCTGCATTTGTGTGGTCTAAAATACAAATCCATTAGCAAAAGAGCTGCTGTTTAAAGTTAAAGAAACCCTAATATACAAACTGTTTGGTTAGATAAAAAATATAAATATCAGAGGAAGATACACTGAGAAAACATGTTCCATCCCAGGAAATACAGTGCAGCTCTGGGCTCAGGCTCTCTAAGTTCTGTGATTTATATATTTTGCTACAATGGCCATTAGTGTTTCCATAAATGTTATTTCATGGGTGCAAAGCCTCAGCCAGTCTTCACTTGAATTGTGTTGACACAGGGTTGCAGTGAGATGCAATGTTAACCATCCTTCAACAGAACTAAAAGGTGTTTATTTCTGGACTTGATCCATATCTGTCTCAGCATTTCGTAGCTTGACTTGCCACATTCAGTGACATTCAATAAATACCTCAGTGAAGTGAATGTCACATAATTTCAGGATGTGTTCTTGGCTCTGAGCAGCCCAGGGTTACCTAAGCCTTGTCATAGCTCTGTCAAACCTCAGAGCATGATACATTTCTGTGATAGACCCTGCTCAAAACCCTGCAGTGAAAGGAACTTACTGAAACTTTCCCAGCGTTTCTGTCTGGTTATTTTCTGAGTTGGGGAAGCAAGAAGAGAAGTTTTCAAAACAAGGAGAAGTGAGACCCAGGAATGTGCTGTTTCATGACAAGGCATCTTAGCTTCAAACACCTCAGTCTAAGTGCACCTGTGTGAGACGAATTTGTTACCTATAACTTTGTGTATTTTAAATGCCAGTGCTAAACCACCACGGGAGAGCAGAGCTGACTTGTAGCAGTGTCACAAGAGTGGGAGTCAGTTAAATTCCTGACTGGGGTCTGAGTTTTGTGTTTCTAGACATGGTCTGCAGCACATGATGTCGCTATGGAACACGAAAGAACACAGGCGCACACCGCTGCTGCAAGGTGAAGAACAAAAAGGGAAGTTTATTTCCTGACTCCAACATTTATAGTTTTTCAAAAGTGACAGTGGATTGGAGGGTGACAGTGCCACCTCTCCAATGCCACTGGGCAAACCAGCAGTCCATCAAGCCTCTCCTCCTCCATAAAGGAATGCAAAACAATGTGTTATCTACAGACTGTGTGATAAAGTTCTCCACAAGAAGGTAACCATCAGAAGGCTTAGAAAATCCTAGAAAATCAGGGCAACCACATGATACCTGATACTCTTCTCATCCTTGTTTTACTAATTAACTACAAATTTCTTACCCTGACAAAGTGCCATACAGCTCCAAGCTGAGAAAGCCACATTTCAATGTCTATAGAGCAGCAGTGCTGGTCTCCATACTCAAAGGAGATGACAAAGCTCCCTTTACAGCCAATGTAGACTCTGGTCAACACCATCAATAAAGATTCTTTTCCCTTAACAGCATTTCAAGGTGTCCTTCCTGACCTTTGGCTACTCTCCAAAAGAATTTTGATTTCGCTTAGATCCTGTTATTGTTTCTGCTGATTGGGGGACAGTGTTTTGTGTGTCTTGGGGAAATATATTCCTATTACCAGGAAAATAAATAATCTTCCAGCAATTCTCTATGACATTTTTGAAGTTTAGCCATTTTGTGTCCAATTTTGTCATCCCTGTCAGCAGGGTCTGCAAACAAGGTCTAAATTTCAACCTCCCATCCTGATTACCAGATAATAAGGGCCAGTATCTCCCAATCAACAAATCTTTAGCTACTTAGTCCTAAGGACAAGCCAAAGGAAAGCAATCATTGCAGAATCACAGATGGTATAAAGTGCTACAGCCATGGGTTATGCAGCTGGCTTGTGTGAGAAGTGGCAGAGGCTGTCACACTTTGCTCTGTGTTTTCTCTTGCCCTGCTGCCTGGCACCTCCTCAGCCCCACCTCTGATCTGCAGACCATTTTTGTGCAGTGTCACCCGGCCTGAAAAGGTCCATGTCACTGACCTGTCACCAAATATGCTCAAAGGAATTCAAGCTGAAGCTTGGGTAAATTGGGGTTTATCACAACATTCCTTGTTTGCTCTTTTGTGGCAGCCTACATGGTAGGAGGATAAAAATTGTTATGGCAGTCATTAGGGGCTCATTAGATGTCATTAGGAGGTCAGTTGGGGTTTTTTGGCACTTATTTCTGAATTTGTTGCAATCATCACTGTGTTATCTCTACTGTTCTAATAATGCAGATAGGGAAATAAAGATATATTTTTATGAAGAAAAAGTGTTAGGGATTAGTCCACATTATCCATAGCTTAGAATAAAAAGATGACCCTGTTTGACTGCCTTATTTTTCCTTTAAGTTTGAATTAAAACCTACCTGAAATAGTCTTATGTTGCTATACTTTGGCTCTTTTTTTACCACCCAATTCTTCTTCTGAGTCTGTTTTTTTTATGCTTGCCTTTCAATATCTCTTTGCAGCATTCCAGCTACATATTTGAATATTGCAAAAGCTGTGAGTAAAACATTAGAACAAGAGAGCACCAGATAAAAATTCCCATTTGTGGATACAAACCTCCTTAAATTGCCATTATATATTTTGATGATTTCTTAGCCTGTGGGTGCTATCACTATAATTTGCAGTGTATAAGTTTTAATAAGTCAATTATAAATGTAATGTATGCTGAAAATATCACCACGGTAGCAGCTTAATAAACAGAGCCCTTTTTTAATCTTATCCTCAAAACAGAGTTAATGTACCGCTCTTCTAATTTATAATCAAAATGCAAAACAAAATTCAGCTTAACAGTTATAGAGTAGCTGAGGTTCTTCATATCATTAAATTGAAATACCTGAAGGCAAACCTGTTCTCTGACTGTAAAAGACACCAACCAGCTGCACATGTATATGTGGATAATTCATATATTTGTGTCTGCATATGCATGTATCTGCATTTACTTCTACCTACATTTTCAGATAGTTAGGAAACATATATAGACATATTCCTCTGGAGTATATGATTTCTCAGCAAGGCACAAAGTTTATAGCAGAATGAATTTGTCATATCTATGGCTCCAGTGCAAAAAGGGCATTTTGCAGAATATATGAAATCTGGTTCTTAATAAGGTACAACAAAACCCCAAGGAAACTCACTCAGAGAGTCTCAGCCTTATATGAACATTATTATTATTTTTCTAATTCCCTCAGCAGTCAAACCCCTGTTCCTACAGGGTATTACAGTCATAACCTGTCTTTCTGAAGTGCCTGAATTCTCTACACAGCCAACACTTCTGCCTTGGGAAAGGCCAGGTGTGTCCCTGCCAGCCAGGTAAAGGGAATAATCACCTGATAGAAAACCTGAACCCTTGTTGATATCCTTCATTTTTAGAAAGTTAGTCATCCAAAAATGAGATGTCTACTCTGTGTTATTCATTCAAGCTACTTCTCCGTGTGTGAAAAATTAATATTTCCAAAATATTAATATTTCCATCTCTTCTGAGAAACCTGAAAGCTGAAGTTGCCTGGAGTGCTGATTTCTCTCTGCTAATTACACAGGAATCTTTGGTGATTAATGTACACTTCACGCTTAAAACCAGGGTTGTTTCACTTCTTTCATTCCTCCATCCACAGAGTTACAGGATGATCTGTTACATAGCAAGCTCAGGATATTGTATGAGTCACCCTTTGTATTAAATATACCTCAGCTTGTAGGAAATCAGACTTTCTGTTGTTCTTCTAGCACTCAAGGTACTTGAAAAAAAATTTATTTTCATTGATGTCTCCTGAAAATAACAAAATTACATGAAGGCATAATTCACATAGGATTGCTCAACCCCCTTCAATGACTTCTTAGTTATTATTTATTACACAAGCACGTGTGTATAAACAGTATTTACTGAGAGGCAGCAGAATGAACTTGTGGCAGACGTTAAACTCAAAAGATGCATCATTCATTCTCCACAGAAAAGTCTTTTTTCCCACTGCTTTGAGTGCTGATCCTATTCCCATTGCCATGATTAGCCAGTGTCCACTTTGAGTCCAGTAACATGACATTCTTTTCAAAGTTAATTGCATTTAAAGAATTGTGGGGGAAAATTTTAATTTGACTGAATGCATGAAATTATCGTTTGTTGTAAGATGGAGGCAAATGAGAGGGATGTCACTAATTCAGGTGGTGACATGGATAAGCTCTCCAAAAACATCTGGAAAACCTTGGCTGATTTCAGTTTCAGCTTATACCAGGGAAAGGGCTATACCAGAAAGAAAAAAAGCAACAAAACAGTTCCAGATACCACCACTGAGCTGGTCTTTCCTCCTCTCAGACTGATATCTCCTAAACCCTAAAGGAAGGATTCAGAGAATGGTTAATTTGAAAATGACCTTAAAGATCATATAGTTCCAACTCCCTGATATGGAAGGGATCAAGTGATCTCATATTAGACATTCATATGATACTTGTCAGCTTCTAAGCAGATTTTTTTTTTTAGGAGGTCTTTCCCTTATAAAGGGAAAAGGAGTACTTTTGAGACAGAATTCATGTGTTGTATTACGAATGTCTGGATAAGATTAATAGGAAACTGAAAAAGCCAATTTCTCTCTTCTACAGACAGACTAGAAAACCCTCAAGACATCAATGCCTATACTCAATCCCTCTTCAGGGTTTAACTTGCCATGTTCTCAGAATGCTTTTCTGTGTAATTTGCCTTGTTCAGTACAGTCAAGTACCTGTGCTCCCTTTTTAGATGCATCTGTGATGCAGAGGGACAAAGGCATAGCACAGCATGCCAGCATTCCCTGGGAATCAGTAAGAAGTTGGAGAGTCCACCCTCTACCTTGGTTTTCCAGGAAATTTCTAAATTTCTAGCTCATGGACTACATCTCCTTTTTGTTTGGAAAGTGTTTGGAAGATGAACAAGATTTGGATGGGTGGGTAATTTTCCTTGTGTGCAACAACAAATAAGAAAATTGTTGGGATTGCAGGGTCAGAGGGAATGTCCTGACTCAGAGGACTGGCCATGAACATGACCAGCACCATCTTCTTTCCATCAGTTTCCAGCACCTGAGGGAGAAACAGGACATTGGGAAGAATTTTACTCTTTTATTTTATCAACATAGTAGTAACACCTCTGTACCACAGGGAGGGCTGAGCAATGTCACATCCAGTGCGACTAAAAAGCACGATACTTCATGAAAAAGAGACACATTTTATGACCTTTTCTCAGGTTTTGTTGGTGTTACATGAGGAAGATGCATTAGACGTGTGTTGATAGCCCCTGGAAGTCTTCTCAAGCTGCATAGAGATAAATTGAATTGACAAAAACAAACAATAGTTTTGAATTGAAACTGGACTTAGGAATTGCAATGGCAGAAGAGAAGGAAATGTTTAAAAATTATTTACTTTATAGCTTCTGCAAAGATATTTTGACTTTTGCAAATTTTTATTTTTAACTGCCTTTATTTCAGTTTTCCACCTGTACTTGTTGAATCTGAACTTTGATGTGTCATACGAACAAAATGGACTTCAAATGCTGTGTACACAGACCATCCAAAATCTGTTAGTCTACAACAGCCACTGATGTCCTGTGCTAAGCAGCCGAACCTTTTGCAGGAAGGCTGAAGAGAAAATCCCAAACAGCTCGAATCAAAAAGCATCTGCTCTTCTTAGATCAAAGAAATAAAATGGAGAAGTAAAGGACATCACAAATTGCAAAATTCAAAACGCATAAAAAAGTGGGTTTGGGTTCAGCTGGGGTAAAACACCATCACTCTGTTCCCAATTCCCAGTTCAAAAGCATTGCACATAACCCAGAGCATTCCAAGCATTGCCATCAAACAAACAGGCTCACTCAACATGTCCTGGTGAGAAGTTTTACTTTCAAATGGATGAAATTCCTGTGAGAGCCAAGGAAATTTATCAGGGAGCTTTATCTACTGTCCAGACTAGAGGCAAAGAGTGGGCTCACCCACGAGAGGGTTAAACAGGGGTCTCTTGGGGGTTTCTATGTCTTGTCTCTTCACTTCTGAAAGTCAAAGAGCTTGAATTGCCCAGACTTTTCCTCTCATCCATGTCCTCAGCAGAGGCAGCAAGCCCAGCCCCTGAGTCCTCAGATGAGGATATTATCCTCAGCTTTAGGAAACCTTTCTGTTTTCCTCATGCAGAGATAACTTTACCCCACCTCAGCAATAATTCCAGCCTTCCAACCAAAAAAATTACCTAGTAAGAAATAAGGGAGGACATGTTTGCCAAGACTCACAGATCATTACTTTTCCTGTCCACTCCTCCCCTCCTCTCGGCTTACCTTAAGCTTACATGGAATTCTGGAGAACTTAATGAGAGATATCAGAGATAATCTTTCCCGACACTTGCAAAGCGTGCCTTGCCTTCCAGACAGGATTTCCTCAGTCTGCTCAGTTCTAGATAGCAAACCATCCTTCGCTCTGCCAGTACCACTCAGGCACAGCAAGGGAGAAAGGGGCATTACACAGAACGTTTTCCACTGCTGTGCCGTATCTCATTTACTCTTGCTACTGAAATACACAGCCTCTAATTAGCTTGTCCAGCTCCACTCTTTCTTTTTTTTAATCTGAGATGGAAAAAGGAAAAAAAAAAGTCATTTATTACCGACTAACATTCATTAAAACTTGTAACTAGTTTGTTTATTGAAACCAGACAGCATTTCCTCCCCTTTCCAACCTGCCACTGTGTGGTATATTCACATATAAGGCATCAATAATTATACAATGCATTACAAATGAGCTTTTAAAGCCAGGATGCAAATTAGGAATGTAAATGTGTCTCCTAAATTGGCTATGTTAATATGAAATATGATTCTTTCTAATAGAGTGGGAGTAAGCCCCAGTGGTATTGATCTTTTCCCTTTTCTGCTTGAAACCCCCCAGTTAAGCAGCAGTGTCTTTTCACCTCCCCTAGCTGAGACTCATCTGGTCAAGTCGAACTCTTTCCTCTTATTTGCCTGTGCTGAGCCATGAGCACTAAATGAAGCGAGTAATTTGGTGCATTGTTGGGGGGGACGGGAGGAGGGGGACTGGGGAAGGGGGGCAGCTGACAGTGAATGGTGTCAGCTGCAGAGGCAGCAGAAAAAGCCGACATCTTAATAAAACAGCCTCGGGCAAAATCCCATTAAAGCCTTCAGAAGCTTGTTTCCCTGCAGTTGAGCAGGTAGGCGTCGTGCACTGCGTGGCAGCCCTGAGTGCTCTCTGGGAGCCCAGTTCAAAAAAAAAAAAAAAAAAAAAAAATAGGGGGGGGAAAAATTGAGTGCTTTTTTTTCACCCCCCCCTCCCTTTTCACCCCCCCCGATCTAAATCATCCACCAGCCTCTGCTCCTCAGAGTCATTTGCAAGGCAGAGAGAGAGGGAGGGAGGGCGAGGGAGCAGGGAGCGTGTGCGCCTTGATGTGCGGGGACCGAGTGCCGGAGCAGCGGCAGGAGCTGCTGGCGAGCGCCGCTCGCCCATTAGCGCTCCAGCGCAGACCTCGGGCTGACCTTTGGAGAGCAGAGGGAACGGGGGGACACGGGCGGAATGACAATGAGGACACGCTGGGGCACCGCGCCCCGCTCCCCGCAGCCGCCGAGCTGAGGATGGATGGATGGATGGATGGATGGATGGATGGATGGATGGATGGATGGATGGATGGATGGATGGTGGCACCTCTGGCCCGGCGGGATGGGATGGGACCAGGGGAAGGCTGAGAACAATGGGAGAGGGTAAAACTCTCCCCCAGATCTCTAGCATTGATTCCAGCTGGATATTTGCGAGGAGGAATTGATGCCTTAGGAATTTAGCTTTTATATTTTTCATGTATTTGTAATCCTGCAATTCTTTAGTGTATAGCTCAAAACTCCATGTTGAGTCTTGGCTACCCTCTTCACATTTTGGTCAGATAAAACTGTTCCTCTCTAGGCCTGGGAATCAAGAACACCTCACTGCCTCAGGCCCCAAGAACTGTAAACAAAAGTGGGTTGGAGTGCAGCAAACTTGGGTAAATGACCTCATTACCTGAAACTGTAATTGGAAGGTTAATATGCGAATGGACCAAACTTATAAAAGTATGAGAACCCATGACCCATCATCCATTTTCTGGGTGTAGCACCTGGGGGTGGGGGAAAGCTTCATCTGCCCTAAATGTACCTGAAAGCCCTTCAATAAATATAACCACTTTTTGTTATCTTAATTTTGTCTAGCTGCTGTTTTTAGGTAGTCCCAAAAGGCATCAAAATCACCCTGTGCATGTTTTGCTTGAAAGAGGACAAGAGTGGATGCCAGGGACAAGACAGGACAAGCACACAGAGCCAGGGAGATCACCCATGTCCTTCAGCAATCATGGCTTCAAAAAGCAAAAAGACCCAGACACAATTAAAATGCACAATTAAAATTTTTTTTCAACCCCTTTTCAGCCTGGAGATACCTCCTCAGTGCCTCATACATCCTTTGCCTGATGATGCTTCTTCTTCACAGATGAACTCTGGGTGTCTGGACTTCTGGAGCATTTCTAGACACTATTTATACACAAGTTTAAATTGCAGAGGTCTGGTAGATATTGACAGTTCAATGCACAGGGAGGAACAATTCTGCCTGACTCACACCATCATGCAGCTGATCTGACTCTAATAAAGCATGGCAGCCTCCTAAACAGATAGAGGATGCACTTTGTACATCTGAAAGACCAGTCAGGTCTCTTAAGAGAATAGAGTCTGCTTTGGCTCAAGATCACTGTACCTCTGCATTGTATATTTAATGTTTGATGGGTGTCTGGCTAGAAAAAAATTGTGGCTTTCTTAAGCTAAATCAACTTTATCTGTTCTGTCAAAACCATTTGGGCTTGTGAATGACCCTGTGCTGCAAGAATTTCCTTAATCATCTGGAACTTGGTGCAGCAGCTTTTGTTCAGCTATCAATCATTTCTACGAGGGCAGGGAAACAAGAAGTCTGCTTGGCTCTTATTTTAATCAAAAATTGCAGTTAAATCTGTACACATTCTGACTTCATTTCCCTCTCTGTAAACCAGCAAGAGTAATAGCCAAGCTTTTGCTTTTCCCAGCCTCTGCCACAGGTTGTAATATTCAGGAAAGTACCAGAAGGAATAATAAGATTTCTCACAAGCAGACTCATTCCATTGTGGCTAAATTACTTTGGTTTAGCCAGAACCATAAGAGCAAGTTGAGCCACCAGCTGGGTACATTTCTGCAGTAGGAGCTTCTCTATATTTCAGATTTTCCTTGGAGCTCAGCTAGAAAAATCTCAAATCATTTGTGTACTCTGAATTCCTACTTCTTTTTCCCCCTCTGTTCTTTACCATCTTTATTCGCTCTTTATCAATTTCTCATTTTCCCTATTTCCTTGCCTTCCTTGCTTTTTATTTTAAAATCTGTCTTTCTACTCTGGAAAGTCCCAAAGCATTTTCCAGCCTGCAGTTTTAAAGTTTGATTCCCCCATGAGTGCACATCCACTGGCAGAAGTTGAACGAATGGGATTATTCCCTCACCTCTGAAATGCAGCCACTTCTGAGGGAGAGCACTGCAGCCACTCTGTCTTCAACATGTGCCTGGCTCTCTGGAGAGGGAATGAAGGATAACCTTTTCACCTGAAAGTACCTTTCTTCAGGTAAACTGAATATAACTTGGAATCAAGCCAGAACACCACAGTTAACAATTCTTTCTGAGCATAGCCTGAGATTATGACCAGAAATGTCAGAATATTCCTTTGATGTCTTTCTAATGGACCTGTAAATGGAAACTGCAAAAGTTTCATCTTCCTTTTATATGTGTGTGTATTTATTGCAACTGTGTGTGTCTGTGCATGTGTGTGTACACTCCAAGATTTTGGAAGCAGAGCCCTCTGGAAAGACAAACAGATTCAAACAACCAGCAGGGAATGCTTTCACAATGGCAATCTTTTTAGTTCATTCATGTTCCAGTGGATCTCATCATATTTGAAATCCTTTCTAATACCTCTGAGGAAAATCAAATAAAACTGTGTGGTACAGTCCCAGTAAGGGCTTCCTTCTCACAGTGTTCTGCAGTGAGATATTGTTATTTTGATGATGTGACAATAACACTGTCTCCATCACCTCTTTTAGGCTCTTTTGCTGGTCATGGATTGTTTCTACAATTCAGTCTGGCTAAAACTCATTTAAATATCAATAAATCTGTCCTCAAAGTCTGTTAATGCTTTCCCTTTTGTACACACCCAATTCCCTTGCCCTTGCACAAGCTCTCTGGGTCCTTACCTTTAGCTACATCTATGTTTGCAGAAGTTCAGCTTCAAAGAGAATTTTTCTGCTTCCTACCTGAAGTTCACCATGGCCAAGACAATGAGATGAAGTCCTTTAAGTTTACAGAAGACACCATGAAAGGGTCAAGAAGTAAACTCATGGAAGATGCCTCTTTAGATCTCAAGATTGGATGCCTCCCTTGGATGCCACTTCCATGCCTTGTACTGTCCTGCTGAATCATGTGATCAAGTCACCATCTCATGCATTACAGTGGTGAAAAAAAGACAATCTTTAAAGTTATACAAGTTTTTTCTGCAATTTTATGGTGAGGTGTTTTTGCTAAACCAAAGCAGAACATCTCCAGATCTTTCTGAAATTCATTTAAAGTTTGCCACAGACAACCATTAGAGAGAGTAAAGTCTTTTTTTGGGAGCAGCAGTTACCTTTAAATGGGAAAGATTGTGACAATTAACCTATTTTTCTGTGTGAATCAGAACACTGAAATTCTGGATTTGTGACCCAGCTGCAAGAATCAGGAAAATCCTAGCTTTGCTTTCCAGTTTTTTTTTTTAAGGAGAAGTAAATCTATCTTTTGTATGTCCATTGGATTGACTTTTATATTAAACTCATTGTTGTCTGGTTCATTTGATCTCCAAAGGGTGCAGGAAAATGCAGTTAATTCGTTTAAAACTCTTGTTAATAAGGAACCCTAACAGTGGCTGAGGTGTACAAAGGACAAGCAAAATTTGTTACTTTTCCACTTTCATCAGTGTAGTAGCATCTTTACCACTGACAAAAGACACAAGACAGCAAAAGGAAATCTGGCCTCAACAGAGGAAACAATACTGGGTGAGTCAGAGCCTTGTTTTTCCTTAGATCTGTCAAACACACCCTTGTGTGTCTGTGCACACATGAATAAATACATATATATGCAAAAATATGTAATGGCCTGTCAGTTATGTGTTTGTATACATTTGAATCAGGTGTAAGCACCAAAGCAGTGAGGATGCCTTTGCATATTCAGGTACACTGATTTCTTGAAAAGCCACCAAAACCCCTCCTCCCTTTCTGTGTTCATGCTTCCACACTTACAGGAGCACACCCTTCTCCTCCTGTTTTGCCTTGTCACAGCACTTTAAAAAAAAATATGGATTTTGGTATTCCATGCTATTCTTTTTCCTTCCTTTTTTTTTTTCTAAGTATAATCAACGAAGAGAAACTGTTCCAATTTTCTTCAGCTGCTTGTGTTAACTCCTGTGATGATTTCTTTGAAGTGTCCATAAGGAGGTGTCTCTCAAGTGTGTAGTCCCTCACTGAGTTACCACCAGGGTTCTGTGTTTGAGGAAGGTGTAACACAGAAATAATCCAGCTCTGTCCTGACCCACCAGAGACATGAGAAGGGGCAGAGCTATCACTATGTGATCTCTTAATGTGCTACAGGTATTTAAACCACAAATAAATTGTCAGGTTGCATAAAGAAAGAGGTATCTCAAAAGGTTTCCTGCATCATAAACACTAAGTATTTAATTTGCTGCATGAATTTTAAGTACATTTTTCCATGGTCTATTTCCACTGAAGTCAAAAGTAAATCTTTCACACTCTTCTGTATTTCTCATCATGTGAAAAATCCCATTGAATTCACAGGATGTACATGAGCAAATATTTAAGCTTCTACACAGACTTTCTTAGCAGGATCAAAGCCTAAGGTCAAATCTCATTTCCAAAAAGCTTCTTGCCTTGCGAATCAAAGCAGATTCAGTGTAAAAGAAATTCTCATTATTGCCTTCTCTTTCCATTCAGCCATGAAATAACCCATATCTCTTGGAAAAAAGTAGGTTTTGGGCACAAAAATCTTCCAGAAGAAGGAAGATAAGGAACACAAGCCTGTATGAGATCCTGTTTGTCTCAAAACAAGACAATGAACCTGTGATTTCTTAATAATGGTGTAAAATGCTATATTTTAAATACATACACGTGCATGCTTCTAATCAAAACATTTTCTACTATACATCATTTGTTTTTCTGTCTATAAGATATCACCTAAGCTGATGCTCTAAACTAAGCAGTTCTGCTCTGAAAAATGCTCAATATTTGAGCCAGTTTTATCTTGTCGTATTCACCTCCTGTTTTCCATATATTTGAAGAGGGTTTTTTTCTCCAAGGTTTCCTGTGAAAACTCTTTTTATAATTTTGGCACAAGAATTTCCTGGTATTATGTGTTTTGGGTAGCACAGGAAGGACCTGCTCCCCCCATTCTCATCAAGTTGCATCAGCCTTGGGTCTAGTACCTGCAGGTTGCTCCTTTGCTAGTAAATTAGTGTCAGGACAGTGGAATCAGATGCCAAAATTACCTGTTCATAGAAATATATAATTAGAGCACTCCTTGACATCTTTTGGCATGGACCAGCTTGAACTCATCCCCTTCAAATAGTGAGTGCTGTGGTTGGTCTCAGCACTATTCCAGAGGAGCAGAAGGGTGAGACCAGTCTATTTTGAAGGATAAAACACATTAATAAATGTGGGCAGAGAGGAAGCTCCAGCAGTTTCAGTTTATTGGGAGAGACTCTGCCTTAAATTCCATCAAAATGCTTTGAATGATTCTCAGACTGCCTGCCAGAGGGGGCTTTGCCTCCACTGCTCCCAAATGCCCTTCAATCCCCATGTGCAAGTCAGATTCCAGCCATGGCTTTGCTGGGAAAGGTCCATGGTGGATTTTGAGGACAGAGAGACAATGCAGGAATCTCTGTATACCCACATGGATGGAAATATGTTTACATAAATATGTCCTTATTCAGAATGGAATTTTAGAGTGCAAGCTTGATGCAAACAAATGGAAGAAAAATGAAAATCTTCTTGACATTCACATTTGTTTGGGGTATAGGGGTTGTCAGAATGAGAAAAATAACTGCATTTAAATTCATAAATTCAAACAGAATTTTGTTGGAGTGTTTTTCTGGTTATAGGCAAACTAAGCACATGGATTCATATCCTCCACTGAGCAATATCTATACAGTTACTGTAGAGCAATTTTGTCTTCAGATTAGTTAGGGGTAATTCTATTTTGGTTTATAAAGTCAATGGAGCATAACATTGTCACAGGATAGTGGTATCCCACTGCTACCTCGTTTAAGCAATCAAGCAAAAAATAAAGCATATGTTACACCTTGTAATGTATTTCTCATTCTTGTATCCTTACACTATTTTCATTGTCATTATGATCCAGTATATCTTTATCTGCTTGGACTTTTTATATAAGTTAGCTTCTCTCTAAGGTTTATAAATGAATAATTTAACCAACAGCCATGTACTATATATTATTTTTTCACCCAGAAGCACAACCTTCCTGAGTTACAGTCCACAGAAGATGGTTCAGCTACAAGAGGAATGGCCTACATCTGACAGCAAGCTTGGGCTGCTGCTCCTGTCGCCTGCCTGGTCCCTGCTGTGTTAGGTGAGCCTCGGTCGCTGTACTCTTCTCAAAAGAGTGACTTCCCCAGACAGATTCTGACACACACGAGGGCAGAAAGGCACCTGAGGCTGGTGTTCAGCAGGATTCCAGGGAAATAGCATGTGACTCTTGTAGGAAATGAGAAATGAGATCAACCCTTCTCCCACTCGACTGAAAAAATGCGAGGGCAGGTTTATGCGTAAAGTATTTGATGCAGATCAAAATGACTGTGCTGAATCCTTGGTTTAGCCCTGTGAGACTTTGGGTGAGAGACTTTGCTTCAGAAGCACTTAGGATGATGCTAAGACATGCCAAAACCTATGAAAATTTCTAGAAGTCTAAAAAGCCTAAAAATTTTCTAAAACCCTAAAAGCCATTAGGAGTTATGGTCATTGTTACATCTCTTTTGCTTTATTATCATTAAGAAATAATTGCAAGGTGAAAAAAAAGAGTAATTTTTCTCTCTCTGCTTTTTCTATCTAGATGGAAAACATCATTGCTGGCACACTTCATGCTGCTACACATTCATATTAATCTCTCTGTCATAAGCAGCTCAGAAAGGCGCTGCTGAGGCAGTATAACCAAATAATAGAAACCTACATTCACAGTTTCAAGGTGAAGATGTGGAGTCTCAGTTAAGTTTCTTTAACATCAATGCCTCTAATGAAATTCTAAATACCTTACTGTGTTCTACTTCTCCTCCACCCAGAGGAAAGGGTAGAAGAGCATAAAACCCATCCATGTCCTGCATCACAGATGCCACCCTGTTGGTATTTCATCCATCCTTGATCTTTTCAAATGGTACCAAATGTCAGTGCAGAGTCAGTCCTTGGTGTACTCTCAATTTGTTCATCAGTAAAGACAGTTAGGACATTTTCCCTGAACTTTTAATATAATTTGTCTTTGTTACTCTCTTCTTCAGTGGAGCCATTAGTGTGTTATTATTTCATAGATTGCTTTAAAAGGTTTTTAGAGCTATATGTCCTGACTTTATCCTTAAAGCCTTAAGCAGAATAAAATTACAAAATTTTTCTGTGAGGGTGATGAGGCCCTGAACAGGTTGCCCAGAGCAGCTGTGGCTGCATCATCCCTGGAAGTGTCCAAGCCCAGGCTGAATGGTGCTTGGAGCAGCCTGGGATATGGAGAGTGTCCCTGCCCATGGCAGGGTGTTGGAATGAGATGATCTTTCAGGCCCCTTCCAAACCAAACAATTCTGTGATGCTAGTAGTAGATATGCTGCTGAATTTTTTTTTTTAAATCTTGGAGGGAACTGGGGAACCTGGGAAGTCTGAAATGACATTTGAAGTGCTATGCTGTAAATGGTATTTTTGTTTTGTGTTTTATACAGCATGTTGCACTTAAGAAACTTCACCCATGACCAGTACTCTTGAGGAGGGGAGAGAGAAGGCTGATGAAAGAAACACTGACTTGTTGCAAACTATTTTCTTATTTCCATAGGAAATAGAAGGGGCAAATTTCAGTTCTCCAAGTCCAGTCTGCAAAATTCTTATTCCTTTAAGCTGCACCAGGATGTGAGGAGTGCAGGGGAATTGACAATCTGATATAACTTCAGAAATGTTCCTTCTTTGAAGAAGGGTCTGGTCCAGACAATCATCCAAGATTCCTTGTAACCTAAACAGTTCTATGACTTAATTGTTTTTCTTTCTCCACTTGGGAGCCCTGTAGTGAATTAACACATATGTGATGATCTAGAGCCTGAGCCTAGAAACAAAACAAAGAGTAAGTCAAATTAACTACAGCATTTAGATGAAAAAAAAATTCCTTTGTCAAGTTCACTGTTTTCTTTGTACGTCTACAACAGAATTGCCATATTTTGATCCCTTTTTCAGCCAAGAGCTCAATGGAAGTCAATGTAACTCCAAGCTGTATTACAAAGGTTTTATCTCAGTTTCCAGGGCTAACTATACATGCAAGTCACAGACTCTTGATTTTGTACTGAGAAACCCAAGATTTTTTTTTTTTTTCTCTGTCAGAAGCCAGGACACTAATCCTGGAAAAAGAAAAAAAAAGTATTGATCCCATACCTATTAATTTAAAAATATGTGGTTTTGAACTGAAGCTGGCTTTGAGGAAGCTGTAATGAATACGAGTCACGATCCAGCATACTTTACTTCTTTTGACTAATGCCCTTTTCCATAGGAACTGTGAAAAGGAAAAAAATATCTTCTTTTGCCATGATTCTTTCTTATTTATATACACACTCTGGGGCAAATGACTTTCCTGTCACTGGAGGGACATCAAAAAGGAAAGCAGTTGCAAATTTCTCACAAGAGCTGAACTTCCTGGAATACTTTACTTGGTTTCCAGAAAATATTATTTAAAAAAGTGGTTTCTTAGTTTCACTTGCTCCTTGAGGCAGGTGGAACTGAGAAATAGCTAAAGGGTGGTTCCATAACTAAAGAACTGTCTAGAGTATTTTATCTTGATTTTCTAAAGTATTCAGATCTGTCTTTTCAGACTCGTTTACTATTAGTTTGACTTCCTGCTGATATTTTTAATATGTTTTTTAATTCCCTGCTTGAAATAACATAAGTGAGACTCATTTTTCAAGAAATTATTAATGCTTCTTTTCTTTTTTTCTCTTTTTTTTTCCTTTTTTTTTCTTTTTTATTTTTTTAATTGGGTATTTTGACACCAACATTTTGAGTTCATCAGAAAGTCTTAGGTGCACAAGGGGTCTTAAGAATTTAAATGTGTTTGGCTTACTTCTAATTTCTATTCATAATCAGGGGATGAGAGAGGGATTTTTATTTGTTTCTATTTCATCCCTTGAACACTATCATCAGACCTGATTCAGCACCTATTTTGTGATAATTCAAGTGGTGAAAATCCATTCAGTCTTGGTTATAAGAGATGACTAGAAAATTGAGTGAGATTTTTTTTTTCCCCAGAAGGTTATATAAAGTTAATACTAGCTAGAAAATGACAATATTTAAGAGTGAAAATTGCTACAGCAGACATAAACATTTGTCTCATAGACTGAAGCATACTTTCAGGCAAAACGTCCTCTTCTGTTACCAAACTTTAGTTTTAAAAATGTAAGTGTTCTGATTGGAGGCACTGCTCTCCAATGCTATTTATTAGTTTGAAAAAAAACAACACAGGAAAATAATAATAAAGGAATTCTGCAAATTTTGCCAAGAAATATATTTCTTTCTGTTCTGGAAGATTATTATGGGAGCAATGAGATGGGCACTTCTGGAGTCTCATGCACACTTTGGAACAGATCATATCATTCATAAAGTATTAAAACCTTCCTGGTAAGTGGTGATGGGATTTCTATAGCTTCTCAAAAGGTAAAATCCAACTCTTTCATAAGTTTGGACTTTTGTATTTGGATCATATAATAAGGTTTTTGTGCATCCCCCTGTAAAGTTTGGGGTTGTTTACTCTCTCACTTCAATAGAGTTTGAATATAATACCTTATCTCATCTTTTTCCCACCAATAATTTCAGCCTTGGCCTAGGCCAGTAGACCACCTTCAAATAATTTTTGGCTTTAGTGTCCAAGTGATGGAAGAGTCCTTTCATTCCCACAGGGTATATATTATATACCAGTCTGCTAGAAAAAAATAAAAAAATATATAAATAATATGATTGTTATTACATCATAGTACTGCTTTATTTGGTATGTATATGTATATAAAATATTTTTATTTATTTATTTACACTGTCCTAAAGTGCTGGATCCATGCAATTGAGGGAAATCCTTTCTCAGCTATTGTAAATTGAACCTCCCCACCTAACAGTATTTTTACCAAAGGCATTCCTGCTGCTGGGGAGTTTAACTCTACTCACAGACCCTCTGTTTCTGTGTGGCAAGGAGTATTTTCTCCAACAGATCCTAAATGCACAGTGAATGATCAAAGTGTTGACTAAAATTTATTACATGAATCTAGTGCAGTTCTCTTTCCTCAGTGAAAGTCCTTCAGAGAGGTTTTTAAGAGCATCTGTCAAGAAGTAAGTCAGAGTTAGTGCAGGGGGTTTAGAAATAAGGAATGGGAATTTTAACAGCAATTGTTCTTGGTTGATATTTTTTTCCCTGTGAGGATGGGGAAGCCCTGGCACAGGGTGCCCAGAGAAGCTGTGGCTGCCACATCCCTGGAAGTGTCCAAGGCCAGGGTGGATGAGGCTTGGAGCAACCTGGGATCATGGAAGGTGTCCCTGCCCATGGCAGGGGATTGGAATGAGATGAGCTTTAAAACATCCCTTCCAACTCAAACTGTTGTACTGATTCTGTGTAGTTGAACTTCTGGGTATGTGACTTAGTTTCATTGAGTGTTGTCATGCTACTCCAAGCTCATAAAAAACCCTCATCCTTTCCTACACCTTCACTGCTCTGCTGTGACTGCTGCCACAGCACTAACTGTATACACAAAACACACTACATTAGTGCACTTGCATTTGTATTCAGGACAAACTGCTAGTTCTAACCTAATTTCCTTATAGATGTTACAGACCTCTAGTATAACTACAGCAGTATCCTGCCCTTGCCTTCACCTTACACAAGAAACACTCTAATTTGATAAAAACCCACACATTTATTTTAGATTGCCAGACAAATTCTACTGGAAGCTGTTGCAAAGAGGGCAGGGAGGGTTTCTTTCCAAGGGTAACAAGCTGCCAGACAGCAGAAATTCAGTTTTGGTCCCTAAGATGCTGGAGCAATTGAGCCAGGCTCGAATCTCTCTAAGGCATTGCTGCAATGATGTAAATATGAGAAGCCACAAAGGTGACCTAGAGTTTTCTTCCTCCTCCCATCTCTGGGGTGGAAAATTTTCTGCCGCTGCCTCTAGATGTGGTTTCTGCCAAGCATCTCTCCATTTTCATTTTTGCCTACAGAAGTCTCCGTGGAGGCTGGTAGAAAGGGATGGCTGGGCACTGAGAACTTGTCGTATTTACTACTTTATCCTCCACCAGTCTGCAGGGGAAAAAAGTTGCTGTGAAAGGTGAATAGATGGAGCAGGAAAGCGTCTGACTTTGGAAGGGAACATTTAGTACAGAGACTTTCAGACTTTATAAAATTTCAGCTACAGCTCTTTTCTCCTCCCCATACACAGACAAAATCCAGCCAGCATCTCAACCAACCTTTCAGAACCTTTTTCTGGCTTGAGGCTAATTGCAGCTCTGCATTCTGGGAAATACAGAGGGTGTCCCAGCCATTGAAACCAAGTCTTAATTTGGACCTGCTTTCTCTCCTTATTAAACTGTTTGTAATTTTGTACATGAGAGGGCTGCTCCTGCGAGAAAGAGAACGGCCCCCTCTTCCATCCTCTTATACTACAAAGCTTGCATTTTTCATAGTGGATTAGCAAGTCTAGACATCTTATAAAATGTCAATGAATGTATGGATCTTCAGTGTATATTTCTCAGGAGAGCTCTGCTTGTTTGCAATGCAGCTCTGCCAGCCCGATCAATACAGCCACAACAGCCTTCTGCATTTTCTGTCAGAAAACAGAACCCCGCTCGCTGGATTTTGTATTTTTTTCTTCTTCTTTCCAAGGCAGTTAATCAAACAGAGGAGGTAGAGAAAACAGAGGGTGGGCGGGGAGTTGGATGGAATGCCGAGCACCCAGGGAAGTTGTGAATAAAGTGTTTTATTTTAATTATTATTACTAACCATGGAGGCACGATCAGAATTATCAGGAGGAAAATCATACCTCAGGGGCGAGACAAGGACCGGGGAAGAGAAGGGAAAGGAGGAGCAGCTGAGCGCAAGAACCCCCACGGGATGTGATTATCTCCTGATAACAACATCCCCAGACTTATTGCTATTATGAAATTTCATTTCTCCATTTTTTTAATATACACAGATACATATATAAATTATTTAGGTGAAGTATTTCAATTCCCCGCGAACCGCGAGTTTGCATTAAAATGCTTCAACTGTGAGATTCCCAGGTATATTAATTTCCTCCCTTTGAGGATGTTGAGCAGTCCATCAGAATAAACTCTTCATCCTGGGCTGTTTTATGGTATTATTACAATGTATTTTAGTTGGGGAATGGTGGGTGGAACAGGTTTTCAGAGAAATAGTCTTGTTTGGGTTCCATTTGGTTGCTGGAGGGGAAAACTCCACATAAAACGACTCTGGCTGTTCAGTAAGGCATCCTGGTTTCTTATTAATATTTTTTCCCCAGCACAGTTCTATTTCTTGTCTCCTTTTCAGAAGTCCCAAGTCCCCTCCCCATCTACTCTAATACCAGAAAGGGGGGATTGCAGTCACAAGACACAGGGACCTCGAGGACTGCATTCATCTGTGTGCTTTCTATGTTGAATTTTCTAGCAATTATATGTAAAAATGGGGACAGGTTTATGTTGTTATTGAAATCAATTTCACAATTTCATTTGTGATTGAAAACTTTTTAGTGCTGAAAGATACTTTAAAAATCCACCTCATTTTTTTTTGTTGGACTAGCCCAGATTATGTTTGTTCTTTCTAATTAACTTTTAATTTTTCCAGAAGCTTTTTATTTCAATTCAAGGCTCTGACTGCAGCTCACTGATGTCATTTTTGGTTAAAGTTCATAGAATCAACAAATGTTTTGTGTTGAAAGGGACCTTAAAGATCATCTCATTCCAGCCCCCTGCCATGAGAAGGGACACCTTCCACAAAAGCAGATGTCTTAGGAATCACTGCAAATCACAGGGATTACTTTGCTTATTGGGCGAGCTTTAAAGCCCTTTGGATGTAATGAAAAGCTCTGTAGCAACTTTAACATGAGGTCTTGGTGTCAATATTTTTCTTCCCTTCTCATCAAGTTCACAAATTCCTTTAATAATTCCTTTGTTTCATTGTTTTGGTTTTTTGTAATCCTAAAAATTCAACATCAGGGAAAACACTGGAGTTTAATGTGTCCAAAACCATAGAAGGTTTAAGATGCTGTATGAGATCAAGTGAGCTAGATATTTTTCCATAAAATTTGGCCTTCTTTTTCTCTTTTCTTGTCTATGTGTCCTTTGAGCTATTCCCTTTTCCTAAATTATTCATTCCCTATGGAATTATTTGGGAAATCTGCAGAAATATTTGGGGGAAGGTATTATACTCAGCCAACACAGAGTTTAGGGAAATTTTAAGCCAGTATAAAAAGGCATTTAATACTCTTAGATCTACGGTTATGGTTTTGATATGGTCTCCTTTCTGTTCCATATCAGAATGAGTGAGAGCCTGAGAGTGTAATATTCTGTTCCAGTTTGTTATCTGATAAGGCTTTGACAATTATATTTTGTATGAAATGATTTGCAGAAGGGAAAATTCCGACTGGGAAAGAGAAATTCTGATGAAGACAATACTGATTCTTACTTCCATTTCTACATTTGCAGTAATTTCACTGCTTGATTTGTGTGTTGTTTTGATGCTTTTTATCTCTGCTGACATCTCTGGAGCAACACCTGATACACATTTGTTCAGGCAAAATCCCAATCAGCCCTGCAGAATTCATCTAACTGTTCCCCTTCACTACTGTAGCACACAGGCATAAAAAGTGAACCAAAGACAATGTTTCCTAGGTTTTTTTTAATCTACTTTAATAATTTTCTGAGAAAGGAACCCAACACTACTCTACTTTTAATTAATCAACACTTTCAGCTGTAGAGATCACAATACAGTTGCAACCTACAGACTCACTGATCTTAGTTGCTCTGATATCACTAAGAAAATCTTACACCACTATAAACTAAAAATAATACTACAGATCCTCATCTTACAAAACCTTCTTAGCTCTGTTGAAATCAATGCAATCATATTTTCTCTATCCCTGATGATGCTCTAGCTCAGGATCAGCATCACAAAACAAAAAGAAATAAAAGTTAAAATAAATAAACACATATATACATACAAATATATGTATATATACACACATTTATATGTGTATACTCAGGAATAATGTTGCAGAAGATTCAAGATTTCAGGAAACTCCATAATTTTGGATATGAAGGGAAAAGGCCAGTCTTCTGAAACCCAGTCTGGGTGGATGCTCTCAGAGCAGTCACCCCTCTGCCTGTGAGCCTCAGAGTTTTGCAGCAGAAGGGTGATACAATGGATGCTTTGATGTTTCTAAGCTCTGATTTGCTCCATCTAGTGCTGAATCACTGAGGAGTCTTGTTTAAAAGGTAGCAATAAGGTTAAAGACAAAAAATAAAAAAAGTTGAAAACCTTAAGGGTTCTATGCAAATTTAATTGTAGCAGATTTAGGAACATGGTGTTGTTTTGATAGAAGCCCTAGAAGAGACACCAAACAGGTACAGAGCCAAGTATCACAGAATCACAGAATCATTTTGATTGGACAAGACCTCTGAGATCATTGAGTCCAAACTTTAAAAGTTGAAGTACAGTAAGAAAGTGCTATTATTTTAATTTTTTGGTGGATATGCAAACATTTTGCTTTGTTAGAGCACAAAAACACTCAGCCCAAACACCACTAAAAGACTTCATATAATTTTGCCTCTATAAAAATGTTTCAAGGCATTTTGAAGCTGGACAGGGGAATGTTGTGACCATAAACTGCTTTACTTAAGAGGGCGTAGCCAATTTTCAGGAGAAGAGGGATGCATTTCACAGAGTTCAAAGGAATGCCACAAAACTGATCCTAAGGTTGGAAAAGAAGCTCTGCGATATCAGGCTTAAGGAGCTCAACTCAGATTATCAAAGTGAGAGTGGAGAGGTGAGTTGATCACTGTGTAAGGTGCTTAGAAATGTTTGATAGCAGGGAGCTTGTCATCCCTGCTAACAAGGGCATAACCACATCTGATGTCTGGAAGATGAAGTTTACATAAATACAGTTTATTTAAATAAGATGGAATTCCCTGGCACTGAGAGGATGTGGCTCAGTGGCACCTGACCAGTGCAGATGCACTTGGCTGTTGGATTTTTTTTAAGTGTAATTTGACCTCTGTTTACCCACATATTTTGATTTAGGTGTTCGAATAATTATTTGGTTTGTGTCTGCAGCAGCTGCAAGAGGAATCCAAATGCCTCGCTTCAAGTACCTGGAAGGAATCCATGGTGATAGGTCTTTTGCATGTTCAGGAACAACAGTCTATATTTAGGCAATGCTTACAATTCCAATTCATGTTTCTGAATTTTAGCCTGATATTTGTTGTGAGATAACTTTTTTTGGGGTAATATCTTGGCTCTTGATGATTTGCTTTCCTCTAAATGTAAGAGGTTGTTTGCAACTGGAAATGACATATAAAAGAAAGAATTATTTTGATCCCTGTTCCCTACATACTTGCCATCTACACAGAGCTGAGTATTTGAGTGAGATTTGTTCAGTTCTTATCAGTTTTTCAAGAACCTGACCTCCCTCAAGTCTATGGGGTTTTTAGCACTTAAACTCTTCTCCCAACACATTTTGTCTTCTGCTTGTCTGTGTAGAATTTCATCTGCCACTGTGTTGCCCAATTACCTACAGTAGTTCAGTTAGGTCCACCTGGAGTTCCCGCCAATCCTCTTGGGCCCGGATAACCTAAATAATTTTATGTCTGTGTCATAATAGCCATAAAATAATTCTGTGTCAAAACAATTTTGTAAATTGGTGTTTCAACATTTGTCCTGAGTGCAGCTGAACAAAACCCTTTGTGTATAGCTCCAGCCTTTGCGCCTCAAGGACTCCCCTATCATACACCTGTTCTTGACAGATTGAGGCCTAAAACAGGAGAGCTTAGTCACATATTAACCAGCAGGAAGAAAGTCTCTCCTTTTTATTAATGCCTGCCTACGAGATCAGTGTTTGGAATGCAGTCCTACCTATAAATCAACATCAGAGACTACAACCCAGTGTGTTCAAGAGCTTTGTTTAAACATCAAAAGAAGAACACAGACAAGCGCTATGGTAGAAATATAACTAATCACTTGCAAATACATCTTTCCTGTCAGTAGGAGCTTAACCTTTTTGTTTAATGTTACTGCAGGAAAATGCACTTATTTACAGTCTACCTATTTTCTTTAAAGCAATAGACAGGTTTGCTATGAAAAATGATCATATTTATTGCTGCAATAACACAAATAGGATTTTAGAAGGGTTCAGTAACAGATTATTGGAATCTTTGGAATTTCAAGCTCTCACAATGATTAACAAGAACAGGAATTACTGAGATTGCTGAACATGTTTGGCCAGCCCATCACCTGATAAAACAACAGTTTGCTAAAAAGAAGAAATATATTTAGGGCTTTTGCTCGTTTGTTGACTAGTAATGAACACAACACGATTGCATGTGGCACATTGATTAGATCAAATTAACTTCACACTCTTCTCCTGGCTTTCTTAGCTCGTAGGGGACTCCACTAGGATTTAGCCACAGTGTGCAGAAAATCCTAGAATCTATAGACCATTCCCTTTAATTTGAATGCTGCAGATTATGGATAAAAGATTGGTCACTTCTAGGATTTAAGACTTCAAAGGAAAGGAAAATAAAGAGAGACACAGAGGGGAAAAATACAAACAAAGAGCTCCTGTGAGAAAGAAGGGGAAATGCAGACTCCTACAAGATGTGGGGCAGGGTTCGATAGAGCTCCTGAATCTGATTTCCACTTACTCACACAAACTCCCCTGAACTCAATGGCATTACTCCTCTTTTACACATTGGGAAGAGAAAGCAGAATCAACCCCATTTTTCTACTGTAGCGTAGTTCATTGCCAGCAAACACAAAAAAAAAAAAAAAAGATCACAACATTCCTGGTTTGCTTTCATCTTTTGGGCTTGATGGTGTTTCAGTCAATACAAGTTTGTCATTGATCAGCAGCACACACTTTGTCAGTGGGATCAGGACCCGGTATTCCTTGTAATCTGTTTTGTAGATAACAAAAAGTGCTCTTCCCAAAGGAGTGGGTTCTAATGCAAAAATAAATTAAAAAAAAAAAAAATGGTAGTACATTGGGTACAGGGCCTTCCTTCAGATAATAAAAGTTGTCTTAGCTCTGTCCAGATACAAACCTTCCAGTGGGATTGGTCAGCTCCAGAGTATTCAGCCCCAGGTGGGAAACTCTGGATTCTGTTGCATTGCACTGCCCATTTTGGAATCCAAGGTCTCACCCTCTGTTGTGGTTTAACCCCTACAGGAATCTGCTCACTCTCCTCCCCCTGGGTCAAAGAGGGAGAGAATCAGAGAGGTAAAAATTAAGCATCTTGCTGGACAAAATAAAGACAGTTTTATATGTAGAGTAAAATCTCTGGGGAAAATCAAAGCAAAATAAGGAATTCATTCCCCACTTTCTGTGGGAAGACAGGTGTTCAGCCACATCCAGGGAAACAAGACTCCATCACTTGTAATGTCTACTTGAGATGAGAAGACAAATGCCATAAAGCTGAACAATCCTCACCCTTCCTTCTTCTTTCCAACAGCCTTTATTGCCAGCCATGACACCATCTGCTCTGGAATATCCCTTTGGCATCTTTGCCCCCTCCCAACTCCTTCTTCACCATCAGCCTCCTTTTTGTTGGGGTGGGGTGAGGAGCAGAAAGACCCTGACTCTGAGTAAGCCCTGTTTAGCAACAGCAAAAACTCCTTGCCTTGTCACCACTGTTGCCAGCACAAAATAAACATAGCCCCTGCTACTGTGCAGAACTTTAGCCCAGCCAAAACCAGCACAGCCTATCCCTTGTGCAGACACACAGCCCTGTGGTGATGCCCCAGAGGTGTCACGGGGCACCACGGAGCTGCCTCCACTCTCCACATTCTTTCATTCCTTTCCTCCATCTCACTTTTGGCCTCAGTAGGTATTTTTCTCCTATCTCCCAGGGGTTTTGTGTCACTCAGTTTGGTCCTCTCACTTCAACCCCACTATGAGTCAAGAGCACTGGCTCCTTTTTAGAGGCTTTTTCACCATCTGAAGAGGAAATGGAGCCCAAATGCTGGTGGCAGAAACCTCAACTTCCCCTTGAACTCAAGGAAAGAACTTCAGAGAGTGCTGTACTACTAAATTTGGCAACAGCCATGTAAATTTGAAGCCATAAATTAGTTTATGTTTTCTACTCTCTAAGCCTTTCTTTTTCAAGTTTTGCTCTTTCTACTCTTTCTACATTTTCTCTCCATTCTTAATACCATCAGGTAGCAGAAGTCTCTTCTTTCAGTTGCTAGTTCCTGACTCTTCATATCCTTCCACCTCTGCTCCATTGTGCATCTCAAAAATGAACTGAAAAGCAAAATTATGACCTTCTATAGGCTTTCATTTCTCAGTTTGAGTTTTTTTCTAGTTTTTTGGCATAGTAGCTGTTTATTCCCTATTCCTGTAGACCACTTCAGGCTTCAATTTAAATGAAAGCTGCCCTGACAAATAAGACTGCCATGAATTGCCCCTGTCCTAATGTAAGCTACAGTGCTTTCATTTCCTGGAGTGCTAATGGTAAAAACACAGCACTAGTGAGCATCACAGGCTGTACAATGCATTATAAATAAAGGTACATGCACTACAGCATTCAAGATAAAAGGTATTAAGCTTACTGTAGGGGTACTGTAAAATTTAGTGCTCAGTAGAATATGCTAGTAGTCCCTAAAACAGCAGTCAGATACTCACCAGGCACAAAGACAAAGCAAATTCAAGACAGAAACTGTCAATAGCACAAGCTCTAGAAACCTTCAAAGGGTTCAGGTCTGATCTATTTGCTCTTATTCAGTTACACTTTTTTTGGTGAGCTGCTCCATTGAAATCATGGTGTGGAAAAAAGGAAGTATTGTGCAATGGGGAAAAAGTCAGCACCTGCAAACTCTGCAAAAGAGCTCTTGCCAAAATCGTGCTGCTTGAGACCCCGTAAGGTTCAACAACGCTCAAATAAACATGCACCCTCCTTGGGCTGTAACCCCTCCTGCAGTTTTAGCTCTGGGTTGATGCAGTACCTGACCCTCCAGGGTCCTGAGGAGCCCAGTTTCCCAAGCTGAAACAGAAAATAAATCTTGTCTGTGGCTTCAATTTATTGACTGCAAATTTTATGAAGTTCACCAAGGCTATGTGCCAGTTCCCACACTTGGGTTGCAACAGTCCCAGGCAGTGCTGGGACAGTGTCTGGAAAGCTGGAAAAGGACCTGGGGGTGCTGGTGACAGTGGCTGAACATGAGTCAGGTGTGCCCAGGTGGGCAAGAAGGCCAAAGGCACCTGGGCTGTACCAGGAATGTTGTGGCCAGAGCAGTGACTGTCCCCTGTGCTGGGCACTGGTGAGGCCACACCTCAAATCCAGGGCTCAGTTCTGGGCTCCTCGGTTCCAGAGGGACATTGAGGGGCTGGAGCGTGTCCAGGGAAGGGAACAGAGCTGGGAAAGGGGCTGGAGCATGGGTCTGAGGAGGAGCAGCTGAGGGAGCTGGGAAAGGAGCTCAGCCTGGAGAAAAGGAGGCTCAGGGGGGACCTTCTGGCTCTTGACAACTCCCTGACAGGAGGGTAGATTCAGGTGGAGATCTCTTCTTCCTGGTACCAAGTGACAGGACAAGAGGAAACAGCCTCAAGTGGCATGAAGAGAAGTTTAGATTGGATAATCTCATTACATGTGTGGGGTTTTGCAGCAGAAAACAAAGTCCAGATGGAGAGAACTTTTCTTCCAACAAACATACTTTGTCTCTGATGTTCTCTGATGTTCAGGTGCATAGCACTAGCTATGTAAGCAAAGCATTTGCTTTTGAATTCCCATCCATGTAGCCTCATAAAATTTGGTTTTGCCAAAATACCAAGAGTTGCTGATCACTATCTGGACCCTCATATGCCATTATTTAACTCTAAATTTCCTTTAAGTTACTGAAATTCTATTTCCAGTAATACTGCTCCACAGTACTCGGCACCCCTCCTGCCATGCCATTAAATCTTCAGGCCTATTCAGATGTATTATTCATACACTCATTGCTTCCAAATACAGAATATCAGATATAACTCAGCTGGGCCTCCATCCTGCAAAAAAATATACCAGTGTTATTCTCAGCACCTAAGAAGAGAGGAAAAGCTGGAGAGAGTCCTTAGTCTTAAATTGTGCATACCTGCTTCTAGGATCATGGCTCCTGTCAGTAAGGGCTGAAATAGCAAAGTATCTTGGTCTAATTTATCACTTCTTTATTATTCCCTTTAAAAATGTAGGTTGATTTTAAAATAAAACATCCTTCTGAAGTGGAAAGTTCAAACATTTAACTTGAAAAAGAAAAGTCTATGCCAAGTAATTTAATCTTTCGTTTTTTCTAAAGCTCTATTTCAATGAAATTATTAAAAAAAAAGTGATTGAATTTGGGTGTATTTTTGTTCCTTCCAGGAAAATGCAGAATTTAATAGTTCCTGCCTCTGAACTGCTCAGCTACAAACTTGCACAAAGTCCAGGGGTTTATAATAGAAAAATAAGTATAAAATAAGGGAAGAAATTGGCTAAGTGAACCCATCCATCCTTGTACAGTTGGGTCCAGTGCTACTTGAGAGCCCTGAGAGCATCCAGGTCACCTAGAAGGATGACCAAGTGTGAAATGGGGTTACAGATGCCCATTCCCTTCTGGAGCAGCAGGGCAGCAGTTGGCATTTCAGGTGTCATTAAACACCCTGGAGCTGTGTCCAGCATAGCTGCATGACCATCACTGTATTGGTTAACCAGCTCACAACACTCAGCTTGCAGAGCAGGATCTGCTCATGAGGTCATAGAATGGAATCATTTAGTCTGGAAAAGACTTTCAAGATCATTAAGTCCCCACAGATGGGGACATTAGGTCACCTGCTGGGAAGGACCCATGTTGAAAAGTGAAGGTTTCCATTAAATTGTACTCTCTGTCTGCTTGATCACCACTGTCTCCAATCTATTCTCCAGATTCCACTGGCTTTCAGCTAAAAGAAACAGTGCTGGGGAGGTCACACAGTGGAAGAAGTGGCTGAAAACTGAGGTGTAATTCTACAGGACAAGATAAATACAGAGCATCCCCAGAGTATGGGATGTGACAGATCTGAGCATGTAGTAACCATTAAAGCTGGGGAGAAAGGATGGAGCTCTAGATCTCTGAAAGCTTTCAACTGTAAAGCAAAAAAGAAATATACATATATACATGTATACATATTTACATGTATACATATTTACATGTATACATATATACATATATATATATACACATAGATACATATATACATATATAAATATATGCACACATATACACATATATACACATATATATACATATATACATACATATATATACATATACACATATACATAGATACATATATACATATATAAATATATGTACACATATATACATATATACACATATATATACAAATATACATACATATATACATATATACATATATACATATATACATATATACATATATACATATATACATATATACATATATACATATATACATATATACATACGCTGTGCCTCAATTTTAATGATTAAGAGAAAATTCTGTTCTCTTATTTATGTCTTTGGAGTTTTCCAATAACCATTTCAGGAGCTGTGAGCTAACCATGCTTTCCAATGGCCTGTGTGCAGCGAGCCAGGCTTCAGCTGAAAGCTCTGTGCCCAGACACTGATCAGATTAAGGACCTGCAACACTCAAGCTGGAGCCCTTCGAGTGCAGGCAGCGTGTTCAGAGGCAGGGGCCACTTGAACAATATGTGCCTGTGCATAAATCCACCTTCCACTTCTGCCTGGCCATGGGGCAATTGCCCATGCATTGAGAACAGGGCATTCCCTGCCACTCCGATTACCTCCCACCCCTGCAGGCACTGGAGCTCTCATGGATGCTTGGAAGGAGGAGCTGGTTTTATGTGAATCAGAGCTGATGGTGCAGAGGCCTTTGGGAAATAATCAATTACTGTGTTAGAGCAGCGCCTGGTGCTGATGGAGATCTCTGCTGACAAAAGCCCTGCCCTCACAAGGTGCTCAGCGCTGGGTCCTCACTTTGCCTTTCACACCTTTCAGGACAGGGCATCCTGATGCAAACAGACCCAGCAGAGGCTTCAGCTGATCTGGCCTTCGGTGTAAATTCCTTGATTTACTCTGGCAATAACAGAACTTGGCACCAGGACCTTAACTTGATTTTTTTGGAAATGATCTAGGCCCAACATGCTTTAATAGGCTCTGTTATAAGGAAATCTATGTAATTGCTCATAAGCAACTAATTGTCTTATGCAGATTTAGCCATTATTATAGTTTTGTTTTATTTTGATTTAATTGCTGATGATTCTCTTATTTGTGTTTCTTTAGCCAAACTCCCTGATTGGAATATAAGGGCAGTCTTGTGAGGCTTTTGAAACGAAATCTGCAGTGGAGCAACAACAATTCCGCCCTAAGCCCTTTCCCATTAGTGATAATAAACACTGTAGCTAATCCTTAGCAACACTAAAGGACGCTTGAGCTTGCAGACTGTCATATCCTCTCAACGTGCTCCCCAAGAAAAGGCGTGGGGGATAATAGCACAGTGCATCTCCTCCTAGTGGCAACGCAAGGGACATCACAAATTCAGGGGATTCTACCACTGTGACAGGATGTCATTTCAATTGCCTTATTAACCATATGAAAAAATATATCACAACAGTGAGAAAACTTCTCAGTTATCTATATCTTACCCCTAAGGCTATTGTCATGAGCCAGTGGCACACTAAGGGAAGAGTACTAATTCAGTTGTCAGCTGCCTTGCCTATTAAACAGGAGGAAAAAATACCAGCAACAAAATTGAAACAAGTAATAAGGGTAAGAGAAAGGTCTGGATACCCTTGTCCACTTGATTTCTAGAATTAAACAAATACAATTACTTCTCCTGTTTGCCCTGTCACACAGCATTGTACTGGGAGTATCATGCTGCCTTCTAATTGAGTATTTTCTCTGCTTAAAATGGTACATGGATTGCACTTTAAAAACGTAAGTGCTGGAATATTATACTCCAAGTTCATGACCTGCATTGTAAACCATAAGAGGATGAGCAATGATCAGCTAAACTAAAACATGTTCAGGGGCTGGAAAGAGCAGGCTCACTGCTAAGGATTAAGGAAATCTGTTCGTTTCTCTGTAGATAATCTGGATTGTTTGATTAACTATAGACAAACTCTTCATGACAGGAGGTGAACAGTCTCCACGTGCTTGTTCTACAGAGATCAGAGAGTTTTCTAAGAAAAAGGCAATGAGATGATTGTTTGTGCCCCTGCTCTCTTTAGGGGCACTGCAGACAGGGCTCAGTTTCCTTATTTTGGTGTCACTTGGGAGGACTTGGCAGCTCCCAAGGACATGGATCTGCAAACCCAGTGCCAGACCAGACCACTCTGGGCACACATCACAAGATGCCTCAAATGTACATGATCATATTTAACCAGCTGGAACTTACCATAAAACCCAAATGTTAATATTAGTGACTGGTAGTGTCAGTTTTGGAGCACTGTGCTGGTGTCAGTAGTGGTGCTGGAGGAGGTGTAAATCTGAAAAGTGTTCTTTTCAGAAGATATAATTTTTTTTCTTCATAATTTTGGTGGCTGATCTGATTGAGACATTTGGGGAAGGTTCATTTTAAGACTAAGCCACCCAGTGTGCAATGCATCTGCCAAGCCAAGAGCAACTATGGGTATCAGAAATGTCTTGGAATGTGTGCCCAGACAAGCTGTGGCTGCCCCATCCCTGGAGGTGTTCAAGGCTAAGTTGGATGGGGCAACCTGGTCTAGTGAAAGGTGTCTCTGCCCATGGCAGAGGAGTTGGAATTAAATTGTATTTAACTTGTCTTCCAACACAAGGTGTTGTATGATTCAATGAGCCCTTCTTGCCTTGAGTCACATCTCCAGAAGGATTCAGGAATCCTGTAAGCTCATGGTCCAAAAGCTTAGGAAGCTGAGGCACATGCTGCTTCCCCAACTTCTTCTCTGTATCCACTTTGCTGTCACCTTTACTGTATTTTGTCATTTGCACTTCTGCCAAGGATATGTGCAATTCTACACCTTTGTTTTGTTGGGATCTTACAGGGGTAAGTGACTACAAATTAAGGGTAAGTAGTCCTTTCAGAAGACAGAATAAGGTCATTCCAAGCCTAGAGGAAAAGGGTGGAACTATTTCTAGTTTTGTGAGCTGGACCTCTGCTCTTTCCTAGGTACCAGCTAGTTGCAGAAAGTGCACTGCAAGTTATGCAGGATGATAACTGGGAGAGGAAGATGTTCCAGTGGAGATTGTTGAGTCTGTAACCACCAGAGGGCTGTTAATTAAAGTCCATCTGTGGAAAGAAGATATTCTTCCTCCAGATGGAGACGTGGTCCTGGGTGATCTGCTCCAGGTGGCCCTGCTTGAGCAGAGAGGAGAGGGACCAGATGACTTCCAGAAGTCTCTTCAATCTCAACCATTCTCTGATGGAGCAGCAGCTCGTTTGGAGGCCTCTGGTAGAAACAGTTCTAGAGCTCTTGTACCTTCTTCACCACCTGAATCCCATAAGAGTCTCATTTTTACTGAGCATTCTCTACACCAACTGTCCCTATCTCTCATTTCTCTGCCAGAGGCTTTGGGTCCATCAAGCATCTCAAAGCAGAGACCCCTCTGCCATGACCCAGCTGATTTTCCCAGGGCACACCTCAACAGAGGTCCCAGGAGAAATCAGGATAGCCTCTGCTGCAGCTGGCCCCAGGGGCAGAGAAAAGGCCTTCACACTCTTCATCCTACCAGCAGGAATGTCACCTTTAGTCTTCTCTGGGTTGTCATCCTTAATAAAATCATAGCAAATAAAAATATGGCACACATCCCACCTGCTGGATTGAAAATATTGGGAGGTAGGATAATTGGTATTTCCAGGGAGCAGGAAGCCAGTCTGGGTGGTTCTGTTCACATTACACCATGGCAATGTCACTATAATTCACAGTACTGATATCCAGTAACATCAGCCTGAACAAACTCACTGCTGTGAAAATAAGTTTCAAAGATATTTCACTGAAAAGTTGTTCTCAGTATTCATGAGGAGAAATATTTATTTGTCTGAAAACACAGATCCAGTTCCTTTCAGTAAATTTTTACAGACGATGCAGAATCAAAAGGGTATCTTTTTTCTCCTTTTTAAAAAAAAAATTATTTGTAGCAAGCCTTCAGCAATTTGTAATTAGATCTTTCATGCTGAGAGAAAAAAAAAAGGAGAAAGAGAGGGAGAGAGAGACCCATATTTCTGCAAAATCATTAGATCATTAGTACTTTTGGCAGCAGAATGAAGCTGAATCCTCAGCTGGTGTAAAGTGGAGGTAGCTGCAGCGAAGGCAACAGGGAGATGCTGAGTGGCACCATGGATATCATTCCCAGTGGAGCAGCAGCAAAGGGTGGTGAGCCTGTGTTAGATCAGACATTAGAATGTTTGAGAAGAAGATGGAGATGAGAGATACAAGAAGAAGAGCAGAGCAGGGTGCAAACTTGTGGGTCCTGGAGAAATCAGGCCTGTGGTCAGGCAGGAGAGAATGGAGAGGAAGGGAAGGGAAGGATTGAGAAATCTGATAGCCACAAAAGCCTGCTAGAATTCTAAACAAAGGGGCAGGAGAGACATGAGGATATTGAAAGAGGAATTTTAATCCTTCAAGCTACTCAGAATTTAATAATGGGTGCTTGAAAGAGTATTGGGGAGAGATAAATAATTTTAAGCCTTCCAATAATCAATTACTGAATAGATCAGTTAATTTTAAAAGGGTTTAAAGACCCTTTTTATATTTATTGCTCTAATACAGTATCTCCTGGCAGTTCTGGTTTTATCCATAAAAATGAGTCAGAAAAAGCAGTCCAACAATTTCTCTGAACTTCCCAAGTGGGACAGAGAAGAGATGCAATTATTTAGATGCTGAAAACTTTGCAGGGGTGGGGGGTAATGGTCATTGACCACACTGTTACTGAAGAATGTCTCATATCTACATAGAAATATACATATTTATCTACAGGACAGTGTGTGAAGCAGGACCATTGGACTATCCCATGCACTGGAACTCAATGAAAGTTGAGTGAATGGATCATGTCCTGGTCTCTGCATTTTTCATGACAAAGGCTCATCCACAGCCAGGTGTTAATGAAATCTCCAGTTTCTGTACAACAGAACCATCACTGTTTGCTTCTGTTTCTTCAGGACAAATAACCCACTTGGTACCATTCCCAGGAGAGTTAGATTAATTTATATTGTCCTTCATCTCTGTCCCCGTGCTTTGCTTCACACTTCATTGAGACTTGAGTAGCACAAGTGCTTTCCTTTCAAGACAGGGCTCTAGAGCTTGCAGGGAACTGCAGTATCCCAAGCCTGCTAAAATTGTCCTTGACCAGTTGATTTGGGAGTCTTTTACTAGGATCTTGTAAAAGAAAACCCTTGACCCCAGTTAGTCATCTGGATTTTCTACCCTGGTCTGTAGAGGCAAATCTCTCCAGAAGGTGCTTCATCCTCCTGTTGATGTTGCTGTTATTCAGTGTGTCCCAGTCTCATCTATATTTACCTCACAGTTAAAATCCTTGTTTTTCAGGGGGGAAAAGAGAATTTTTCTTTTGAGAAGTAAGCCTTTGTGTGTCACACACACATTTACTTCCCAGCCTACACAAGCCTGTCTCGGAATACCCAGCTCCCACTTTGAACTCTTCCCATTTACAAGCTGTAGTCTGTGTTCTCTAAACATCCTTCTGGATTTTCTACAAGTAAACTCTTTCTGCATATCAGACTATCAGTCCCTGTGTCCATCTGCCTCATTCATCTTCTTCCCAGCTTATTTTTTTAGCATTCTTTTTGCTGTTGTATCCCAGTGATTTTCTCAGGGAAAAAAAACAAGCCAAACTGCCTGCAGGTTAAATTGCCTGGAATACTTGGGTGAACAACAGGTCTGAGGACATGGAAAACATTTTTTTGCTTAAAAATATCGAACAAATGTCTGTGGGAAAGTTCTGGCAGTGTGACCATCTGTGTATTGACATATGTTTACTGTGGAAGGCTGAATCCAGCATTCAGTGCTTCAGTGGGAATCTCGAGTGCCCAGAGTGTGAAGGGCTCAGCCCTCTGTGCCTTGTACAGGTCTGAGTCACACAGCATGACCTAAACATCAGCACAGGTGGGACAGAAACTCCAAAGCACATGGAGTGAGTTCTGCTTGGAGCAATCAGTGAATCCTTTTAAAAAATAAGAGAAAAACTTCAACCAGGTCAAAAACCCTAAAAGCAGTGATTATCCTGTAATACCAGTAATAAAAACTTTGTAATCTGAGTTGAAGAGTGAAAAGTCTCATTTTGTTCATGAAAGAAGATTGCAGCTTTCTTCAGAACATTACAAAGCATTGAAATTTAGAGTCAACACTGTCTTTTCATTGAGCAACCACTTTAAATCAACTTGGCGTGTAATTCAACAGAATTTATGGGTTTGAGAGGGGCAGAAAAATGAAGGTTTTGCTTTAATGTGTCTGGGGGAAAGTCATGGACTGTGTAGCTGCATCTTTGAAAGGCTTCACATCACCACTAAAACATAAGGAGTTACTTAATTTTTCTTCATCTAATTACTGTTTTATGCTGCACTGTGGCATGAAACTTTCCAAGTCATTGTGCCAGAATTAACATCTTTCTCACAGCCAGTTTTGCCTTAACGGTTTATAACAAAACAAAGTGGGCATTGTGAAGGCCCAGGTTACCCTTAAAACCCTGGGGTTTGATACAGGAAGCATCAAGAATGGTGTCTTTCACTGTAATGTGTGTCTTTGCCTGGCTGAGATTGGAATTACAAGAGGTGAAACTGCACAGTGAAACCATACATTAATGGGTCGTGTATATTAAGCAATTTAATCCAACCCTGGGGTGTCCAGCACAGGATGGACATGGACCTGTTGGGGTAAATCTAGAGGAGTCCATCAAGCAGATAGAGAGGTGGAGAACTTCTGCTATGGGGAAAGGCTGAGAGAATCAAGTCCTTCCAACAAAAAACGTTCTATGATTCTATAAGTCACTGAATTTTCTCTGCTTATTTGAAAGATATTTGCTCTGAACTTAAAAGAAAATATCATTAAAAGAGAAAAAAAAGATTTTTTTTCTGTGGTTTGTTGAGTTTTTATAACTCTAATATGTATTTTTTATTATCTGTGTTGAAACAATCATAGAGATATTCCTAATTGTAGCTTTCAGTTTTATTAAATAAAAGTGGATTTTGTCATGGATTTTTGCAAACACCACCATTTACCAAAGTATTTTATTTAAAATGTGGGTGTGAAAATTAATGGGAAGCAGGTTCGAAGGCAGGGAATGGGTGTGTGGAAGTCCTTTTATAAAAAGTCAAAGTAAAAAAAAATTACATTCCAGCTAGGAGTTTCCCAGAGAGTATGGCATTTTTCAGGATTGTTCCAACTGCTCTAATGATCCGATTGCCTTACCCAATTCAAGGATGTCTGACTGGGCCCATGTGCCTGTTTTCAATCTTAAATTTCTTCACTGGGGTTCCTCCTTGGGAATTCTGTTAAGAGTGTAGGAGGTAAATCACACAGGAGCAACAAATGCTCTGTGTAAAAGAAGCCCTGTGACATTTAGAATGCTTCTCTTGAGTCATGGTGTCTTCCCCAAGTAAGGAGAAAGGGCATTGCTCTTCCCTATTTTTTTCACCTGGGAGTTTGGAGTCATTCATTTTGGAATAACAAGGAAAAGGAAGCTCTGAATGTTGCTGGGGTTTTTGTTTGGCTGTCACTTCCCTGTGATCCATGGGATCAGATCAGGGATATTTTGGTGTCTGGAAGTGTAGGGTCATTTCAAAAAGGCTTGAAATTTTAGCCACGTATTTCAGCATACAACAACCTCTGGAAATTCCCAGTAAGGCATGTAATGAGAAAAAGGCATCATCCAAACACTACTGGCTTCAGTATATTAAATTTTTTATGTTAATTTTAGTTAAATTAATTCCTTTGCAGATGTTCTCATATCCCTGTCCTGGTCAAAAGGATTTGTTGACTGAGCACAGAAGCATGGAGAATCTCATGGCAAGAATATACTTTTGAAAACTTGCTGATATATTTTCTCAGAGGGAATTATGGGGACATTCACCTGTTTGGGAAGGGGGATGGGGGACATAAACTCTTGATTGCCATAGCTGATACTTGTGAAAAACTGTTACATTCAGTCTGTTCTTTGGGCACCATATTTTTTTGCCTGACATCACAAATTTTTTTCAAAAAATTTGCATGAAAAAAGAAAAAGAACAAGTGTTTTCTGCAGGTCTAGGCAATTTACTGTGCCAGAAGCTAATGAGACATGAATAAGGCCAGAAATGCACATCCTTTCACTTCTTTAAACTTTCCACCTTATAGCTGCTTCTGGTTTTTCTTCAGATATCAGCACAAGTTTGCTGTGCTGTCAAAGCCTGTGTAGGATCACATGGCTCAACACCAGCAAAAATCCCTTATTTCCCTCCTGCCTTTATTCTGGTCTAAATGGATGGCTCTGAGTCTGAAAAATAAACTGCTCTTTCCATACTAGCAATAAAACCTTTTCTACTTTCCCTTCCCATCTTGTAATGACATATTAAGGGAACAAACAAAATCCAAACCCACAAAACTCCTCAGGACTAGCATCTATTTTTTAGATGTTATATATTTATTAATTTGTTTGGTTGGTTTTTTTGCAGTATATTTCCTCAATCACCAACCAGACCATGAATTTCTCCCAACAAACAAGAAAAAATGTATTTAAACAGTCAATTTCCCTGCTCTGACACACTGCAGAAGAGTTCAGTGATTAGGGAGGGGCAGGAAAAGGGGGTCAGATAAGACAGGAGAAAAGCAAGAATCCTTTTGGGACAGCTCATGTTTATATCATTTGTGAAATTGGGATCGATGAGCTGTTCCAAAAACAAAACCAATTCCACCCAGAGTAGCTAAATTTACATGCTTGTGGAAAATAAATGCATTTTGGTGATGAAAATAATCTATATAAATGGCAGAATTTAAAAGGAAAACGTACTTGTCTTTTAGGTTAGCAGCACTACTCATTTTTTCCTACTAGAACATTTCTAGAAAGTCTAAATTTAACATTTCAAGTATGAATGCTTGAGACACTCTCACATATTTGGCCACACATACTCACATAAAACTCTAGCAAGTCCATGGATGTGCATCCATTCATTTTATTTATTTATTGTTACTTAGCCTTACATTTGGAAAAGAATCATAAATTCACTAAGGTTGGAAAAGACTTCTAAGATCATCAAGTCCAACCTTCATATAAAGTACATAAAACTATAAAAACATTTTAGGACCAAAGTAGTGAAGATTAATCTTCATCTCACCATGGGACATGGGGAGGTGTTTGCTGTACTGAGAGAAGTTTTGCTATCAACTGAATGCAGTATTTCCATAACAATAAAATAAAAATTAGTTTCTGTAGTGATGGGATAAACTCAGACCAGAACAGTCCCTTATTCTCCTGGTATCCATAGCTGCAATTCACAGAGGTTATGATAATGGTAAATTATATTAATTAAAATGGGTCAAAATAAATACTGGAAGTGTGGAGAGGCCTCTCAAATTCATGACCTGATAATACTGATTAATTGTATTAAATTGTATAGAAGTCAATTAAACACAGATTTCTGTCTGTGCTGTACTGAACTAGTAGCTGTAAAACACTTCCACTGCTTTTTTGTCTTCAAAAGAATTTATCTTAGTAAAAGCTGTCCACATTCAAAATTTTTTGTCAGGAATATTGTCTTTTATTTCACTGCAATTAGTACATGTGGAAAGAGGAAGCACAACTGAAGGCTTTTTATGATCTCACCCACATTATTAGGATCAGGCTTGAGTTTTCACTTTCCCCAGTGAGATGGTTGAACTCCAGCCTTTTAGGACTGTCAGCTCATTCCTGTGTATTCCTCATGCAATATTCACCATTCAGTATTCCCTGGAATCACTGGAAATTACATGGGGAAGACCAAACTTGTGCTAAATGTCAGATCATCATCTTTGCTTTATATTGAAAGTGGAAACAAATCCATCACCTACTCCTCACTCAGAGCAAGTCAGGGCAAGTGAAACCACAAAATCATGGAATAATTTAGATTGGAAGAGGCCTCTAAGGTCATCAGGTTCAACTGTTAAACTGGCACTGCCAAGGCCACCACTAAGCCACATCCACACACCTTCTAAATGCCTCCAGGGATGGTGATTCCACATCTTCCCTGGGCACTCTGTTCCAAAGCTTAACAACGCTTTTCATGAAGAATTTCCTTCTAATAATCAGCCTAACCTTCCCCTGGCACAACATGGGGGCATTTCTTTTGTCCAACATCCACTTGGCTGCAATCTCCTTCCAGGGAGTTATGGAGTGTCAGAAGGTCCCCCCTGAGCCTCCTTTTCTCCAGGCTGAGCCCCTTTCCCAGCTCCTACAGCTGCTCCTCATCAGACCTGTGCTCCAGAGCCTTCCCCAGCTCCGTTCCCTTCCCTGGACATGCTCCAGCCCCTCAATGTCTTTCTTGTCATGGGGAGCCCAGAACTGAGCCCAGGATTCGAGGTGTGACCTCAGCAGTGCCCGGTACATGGGGACAATCAAAACGATGTCCTACAGCCACTGCAGGAGCGGGGTCAGCTCTCTGAGCTTGTGCTTGGCATCGCTGTGCTCCAGGGAGCTGCTGGAGTTTTCGCTGTAACAGCATTGCCACCTAGTGCTCCTGCCGCACAGTTCAGCCAGGCCCGGGAAAGGATGGATTATAGCAACTAAACAAGTACAAAACAAGTTTGTCTAAAAGGGTTCTTATATTTTAAAGGAGTGGACAGGATGCAAGAAACACAGTGGGGTTTGGGGGTGATCCAGCTTGGTTAAAGTGTGTGCAAAGTGCTCCCAAGGGATGAGAAACTGATACAATAACTTCACACCTAAAAAAACACTGGAGTTCATCATATTGAAATCTATCTGCTCTAAAGCTACAAATAAAATCCAAACTGGTCATCCAGACTCCTTCTGTAAATAGAGACAGAACAAAATACATCCAACTTACATGAGAATTCATTTATTAAAATCTTGATTTATTAATAAACGTGTTTATTGATGAGCATGTGTCTATCAATATTTATTGTAATAAATACAATAAAGATCCTCTCTGTGTTTTCATTCTCTCTGCTCATTGTCCAGGGAGCCACAGGGATTCTGAATGGATGTCTGACTTACAGGTGTGTATTTTGGGTGAGGTGAGTGTAATTCTACACTCAAAGTGTAGATTACAACAAAGCTGGGAAAAGAATCGGAATCTTTACAACCATGTATTTTAGACAGGCTAACACCCCTCCTGTACAACAAGCTTTTAGTGAGAGTGCAAAAACACTCCACTTCTGAAATAAATCAAAGCTTGCTTATTTTTGTAGTGATGTGTGAGGTGTAGTTTCACACTGCCTTTTGAGGAATTTGGGGTTTTGAACATTTTAAATTGGATCCCAGAAACTATGCTACTATAAAGAGAGAAAAGATACCTGCAGGGGAGAGATAGGATTTTATTCCCAAAAGAAAACAACGTAAGAACATCTATTCTAGAGAGTTTTGGAGACAGGGTTAAAAGTTTTGCTCACTGTAACTCTGTTGATTTGTGTTTTTGCCAAGTGAAATTGCTGCCTCTTCTGCACATTTCCAAGTCCATTGCAGGAGGGAGATTCTTGGCAGGAAAGATGTGGAGATGAGATTGAAGTGGACTGGCTGCAGACAGTGCTCTTGAGTTGTTCCTACACAGAAAGATTTTAAAAGTCACTTAAATCACCTGTACATTTTCACACAAGATCTAATTTTGGGCACTGTCACATTGTTTTCATAGACTTATAGAATTTTTTTAGGGTAGAAAAAGACCAGTAAGGTCATCAAGTCCAACTGTTAATCTAATATTGACAAACACTGCCAAGGCCACCACTAAACTGCATCCCCTAGTGCCACTTCTACACATTTTTTAAATCTCTCAAGAGGTGGTAACCCCACCACTGCCCTGGGCAGCCTGTCCCAGTGCTTGGCAAATTTCAGTGAAGTCTCAGATGGGCTTTAACCAAAGACAAGGTGCTTTAGCTAAAGTCATATTGGTCTACAAAGGCTCAGAGAGCACGTAGGTAGGTGGTGCTAAAAAATAGGACACTACATCTTATTGTCTCATTGGTACTAAGCTGGGAACAACATTCTGAGGAATACCTCTACCACAAAATTTAAGTAAAATCTAATCATCTTCCCCTTGTGTATGCTTTCTCAGTGAACAATTATATTAGTTGCAACACCAGTGTGGATATATTAAATAACTCTCTTGGAGTGGTTACCCTTACTGCTACCAGTTACCCTAATAAAAATACACACAGAATTGTGTTTCCTGCTTCTCTGAGGCAAAATGTGTTTGTACAGTGATAGAAAACACAAGTCATTAGAGTTCTGGTTTGAAATCTCCTGTAAATGTTGTTCCATCAAAACCTCTAGGCAACTTGGATTGGGATGAATCCAAATGCAGCTCTATCTGTCAACATGAGATTTCAGGATTGCTCTATTGGCAGTGCCCAAGTTACATGGGGACAGTTCAGATAGGAGCTGCCTGGCTCAATAATCCATGGAGACAAAAGTCCTGATATTTGTGATGCTTTACAGCAACATGCTCAGTATCCTACAGCTGTATCTGCAAACTTAAAGAGTTTAGCAAATCAGCAAATTTTCCTTCTGGGCCTTCTTGTTCTTGAACCAGAGAAGTATTCCACTGTGCCTCAGCTGTCATCACATGCTTGACAGATTTTGGAATGGGATGTAACAAGGTGTCCAAAACCATCAGAGACAGATTTTGGTCCTGCACTGAAATATACAATCAGCAGCAAGTTGGTGTCTTTAGAAAGCATCATGTGCCCTGGAAAACTGGCAAGAGGAGTTTCCAGCTCCATACATGACTTTGTAGGTACTTATAGAAGACGTTTCTACTCCTTTTAATGCTTTTACAATGTGTTTTCCATTCTTTAAGAGATGTAATTGCACAGAGACTAACCTCTAGTAAAATGTGACTTCTCTGAAATACCTCTGATGTTCTAAAATTTATCATTATAAGTGTGATGTTTCTCTGATATTGGTTCTCTCTGTCATATGGAGGTAATCTTTGTCATTCTACCATAACCTCCATTTGTGTAAATAAGAGATGAAAAAAGCTTTGCTTTTCAGGTGAGCTTGGGAAAATCTGTGTTTAAAGCAAAACTGGAGCATTCCTGTACCTTGCATTAAGAGTATATAGAGTAGGCCCTATCTCAACCAATCTTTGACTTCTAGATTTGAATATTAAAGAAATGTAGAGAAGGTATCAGGTTGGAGTTCATCACTGCTAAATAAAGAGATTTTTTTTTCTGAGACATGGCAGGGAATTTGAACTAGACAATCTTTAGGGTCTCTTCCAATCCAAACTGTTCTAAAATTCTCTGATTCTCTAAATGATGGAAATGTACCAGACCAATCCCACTCAGAGCAGGTATTGCTGTAAATGACTTCCAGCAAAGTAAGGTAAGGATGAGCTCAACCAATTTATTTCCCAGTAACATTCTGGGACTCAAGACCGTATTTAAACCATTTTCTGACCTCAGAGTTATCAATAAAAATTCCTTCATGTCAATATGCTGATTGTCCATGAACTTCAGTCACCTCAGTCCTGGTAGCACAAGGCTGTTCAGAAGGAAGAGCTCAGGCACAATGACAGTGACCATGAACAATTGTGTCCTCATTTCATAGAATAGAATGAGTAACCTGAATTAAACTGTTACAGTTCTAGCCAAAAGTGGAAGTGCTAGAAGACTGGTATATGGTAGGTCTTGCTAAACTAAGAAAGAAGACAGGAAAATCTTAATCAGTGCAGTTCAAAATGTTGCCTTTTTATAGCAGATTCACTGACAATATTTTTATGTAGACGCAAGATTTGCAGAAATGCCTTAACCATTAGAAAAAGGCTGAAGAAAATTCCAAGCTGTTAGTCCCTTCACCCAAAATAGTTTCTTTACCATGGTCACCAAACAAAGAGATCTCAGGACTGTCAGCAGTGAGGTCTCATGTGCCGAGGTGTGGGGAACAAGAGATTTGGATTATCCATCATTTGGGGTGCCATTGGAATCAGTTTACCACATAAAATGAGGTGTAGTTCTCCACAGGGAAGAGCAGAAACCAAATCCATTGGAATGAATTTTAAATTGATATTTTACTGAAGCTGGTAAACAGTAGGGTTCCTCCAAGATCCCTAATTCCCAAATTAAGAAGCACAACAGACTGTCATTATGCAAACCTGCTTAAATTCAAGTCCAAATGAGTAAGTGACTAAACAAAATAAAGCAAATCTTAGCTTTGACTGCAAATAACATATTTACAAATGTAATGTTGAAAAAGAAAAGCAAAATAAAAGTCATATTGGATCAATAAGAACAAAACAAAGTTGATTTTTTTTCCTTCTTGTTTTAAAATTTTGTGGGGGGAAAAGAAATCTTGTTTGGGAGTTTAGGACTGGAAGACAAAATATTGCACATTGTAAGGCCAAGTGAAATGTGCTGATATTTAAGAACAAAAAATCAGTGTACTGGATCAGACCAATATCCTGTCTCCAGTAGGAGCCAAAAATTAATGTCTATGTACAATATTTCTTCAGAATTCTCTCCCAGACTGCAGTAACTTACAGCTCAGGGGTTTCATGAGAATCCTGCTTTTTACATAACACCATGAACTTCTTGTCTACAAAGCTGTATGAGCAACACTTGAAATTATCAGAAGATTAAGCCATGGCAATATCTGATATCAGTGTTGGAAAGAGGGAATTCCATTGGCTGGCTGCCTGTTCTATGATGAAAGACTTTATCTTTGCCTGTTTTAAATCTCTGATCTGCTCTTTCACTGGATACACCTCACTGTGGCACCAAGATCATGATCAGTCCTTCTCCAGTGTATCCATTTTTATTGAATTAAAAGGAAAACATTCCCAAACATAGTTTGTTGAACAAGTGTGACTTGTTTCTTGTGTGAAATGGAAAAAAGGAAAATGCTTGTGTCAAAATCATTCTTCTCTCCAGCTGCTGGAAGATACATAAGACTGGGCCCCCCTATAGCTGCCACTGCTCTTGTGTGTAGAGGGGAACATTTTTGAGCAGAAATCCCCACTGTGAGCTGAAAACTGTTTTGGAATCACAGCAGATAGAGAGCAGAATTCTGGTCACTGCAGCTGTTGCTGGATGGGCAGATAAAAGAAGATTTAAAAAAAAAAAAGGTCTCTGACATCATTTTATGGGCAATGATGCCAAAGTAAGGAAAAATCTGCCTCCGTGACTGCATCCTTCCTGCATATTTCCTCTGGCTTTGCCCGAGGTCTCTGATTTCCTTTCAAATGTCACTGTTTTTATTGTGGTTACAATTGGTGTTGTATTTCCTATCTGAACCTCACTGATCTCATTTCTGCAGCATTGGTGTGCTTCCCAGCTCAGATCTGGTAGATGATGACATGCAAAAAATGATGGAAAATACTTCTTAATAAATTTTTATCTCCCAGCCATTAAAAACCTGTGTGCCAGGTCACACACATGTACACACCCCTGAGAGTCCTAAATAAGGTCTCTCAATTTCAGAACCATAGAATCACAGAATGGTTTGTCTTTGGAGAAACTTTAAAGCTCATCCAGTTCCACTTCTGCTATGGGCAGGAACACCTTCCATGATCCCAGGCAGCTCCAAGCCCCATCCAACCTGGCCTTGGACACTTCCAGGGATGGGGCAGCCACTGCTGCTCTGGGTACCCTGTGCCAGGGTTCCTCAGGACCCTCACAGGGAAGAATCTCTTCCCAATATCTAATCTAAATCTCTCCTCTTTTAGTTCAAAACCATTCTCCCTTGTCCCTGTCTTTTCTGAAGCATACCTTTTCTCACCAATCTGCATTCAGATGTCAATGATTAGATTGAGGTAAGATGAGAACCTCCTGTGAGCATCAGTGTTGATCCTCATTCATTTTGAAGAGCAGGGAATATTCAGAAAGAAATGAGCTTCTTGGTTTGCAGATCTCTGCTGGATGGATTAATTTAGAAGGAGTTAATTAAGTTCTGTTGAACATTCTGGGTAAACTGAGGCATTCATTCTGGACATGCAGATTTTAGGAAGACAAACCAATCTTTTTTTGCTCTGATTTCCAGTAGGTCCTGTCTCCCAGGACCTCTGAGGCACCTGGCCCCTGTGTGGATGTGGGCTTTGGTGGTGCTACCTCACAGGTAAGAGCAGGGCAGTGGAGAAGGTGCAGAAGAGCCAACTCCCACCTGGCCATGGATCACCTCTGTGTTCAGAACATCCTAAAGGCTCAGCCCCAGTGTTGACTAAAACCATCAGCAAGGAACTCTGTCATGTGAATTTACACAAAGCATATTTCTTGGGTCAAGCACGAAATCAAAATTCCTTTAAGGAAGACGAGACTTTAAACACTTGCTGACAGGGAAAAAAAATAAATCTCCAAAGGCCTTATCTCACACATGATACAGTCACAAACATCTGTTTCCGTTTCAGTTTTTCCTTCTGTTAAAAACTAAAGAGAGTGTTTCCAGATCCCTGGAGCAGCTGTCCCTTTCAAGCCACATACACAACAATATGACACACACCGTTGGCCTGTGGATGGGAAAAAGCTGTATTTATCAAAACAGACATTTTTTATCTCTTATTTTTGGACAATTGTAAGGTAAAGAAGCAGAATTCTATTACCAGATTTTTTCATACAGTATTTTGAATTCTGAATTAGAAACTGGCAAGTGTATCTGGTGTATTTCAGGAGTCTCATCGATAGAAAATGTGAGATGCAAATTCAACTTAAGCCTACAGTTTAATCCTCATTAAGGGACTCATTGGTGTCCACTTTATCAGAATAATGAGACAGAAAACAAAAGTCCTGAGGGAGGCCTTAATTAGGAGTTTTGGCAGGCCTGTTAAAATGAGTGTATGATGACTGATTCAGGGGGTTTGCTGTCACTGCATTTTCCTGCTAATATGCTTCTGCAAATATATCTTATATTCCTATGCCTTAAAATGCATTTGGGGTCTAGTTCAAGTAGCTCTCCTCATTCTCTGTTTTTTCAAATCCTTCCTCCAAATTCCTGCAGACCTTCAGTCCCCCTACCCAGTCAGACATTAGGATAAAAGCTTTATTTGCAGGGCCCCTCACAAATTGTTATGTGTTGGCCAATGGGAGAGACAGTTTGAATCTCACAAATCTGATTGAAGAAAATCTAAGGCAAAAGGAGAGGAAAAAAAATTCCTGCTTAGGACTCACATATTCTGTTCAAGCAGGAGCAAATAATTTATTCTCTTTATGCCTCTGATCACTGCCTAGAAACAGGAACAGAATATTATTTGCTTACTTGTGTTACTTTTCTTATTATTGTTTCCTCTTTTAACCTTCCTTAGACAAAACCTTCTTTTTATTGTGTGTGGGCAGACCTCAAACTCTCCAATGCTGATTGTGGCTGTCAGCTGCTCCTGCACAAATCCTCACCACAGCACATCCCTGTTGGACTGAGCACATCTCCTTTCTCTGCTTTCTCCACAGCTCAAGCACTGCCTGGCACCAGCCTTGGCTGCCACTTTGGCCAATTAAATGTTATTTCATGGACAGGTGAATCTCCAGAAGCTGATTGACTCTGCAGAGCTCTGATCCCAGAAGCAGGGAAGGGTTTTCAATACATCAGGCAATCAGTGGGGCAGGAATGCCCCAGGCCTTCAGCTGCTGGAGTCTGGGGCAGCTACTGGAGAAATACCTGCCTGTACCAGCCTTGTTCTGGCTTTCTCATGACTCTTTTACTGCCCAGCAGCAGGCTTTCCAACTGTATTTCCAGACTTTTGGTCTGACTAGAAAAGTAATAAATTAAGTTTAATTTGTTATGATTATACCAGCAATTACATTTAATAACAATTTATTACTCTACTATGAGTCTATGGCTATAAAACTAGCCAGGGACTTCTCCCTGATGCAAGACAGAGTTCACATCCACACAGATCAGCTTTCTCACCCTCCACAACCAACAACTGCACTTGAATTTTCTACCAGCCATGATTCCTGTGTGCAAACCCCAAGATGCTCTGTGGTGCTGTTTGGAATGGGCCAAAAACGAGTTCAGGAATCATTCCAGGGATGAGCAGTGCAATTTACCACAAGGCAGTGCTTGGGGCTGGGGCTGGCTCTGCCTTAGGAGCACAGCTGCACTTGAAAACTTTCCTCATGTAACTTCTTTGAAATCCATGATTGACACTGCCCTTCTTGCTGTTCTGTAATCAAAGTGCTCCAACAGAGTTGTTAATATTTTTATTTTACAACATAAAATTCATAAGAAAACTCGATCAACTGGTTGAAAATTTAGAAGATAAAATGGTACTTAAGCATTTTTATTGTCACTAAACTAAAAATTATTGTTTCATTTCCTCTGTATAGATACATACAGTACTTAGTACTTACTGTTGTGCATTGTTCTTGAAGTAAACAATAAAGTGTGAGCAAAAAGTGAAAAGTTCACACAATATTTAATCTTTTCTTTTAAAATGTCTAGGATTGTATTGAAGATCTGCTCTTGACTTTTGGTCTACTGTCATTATTACAGTACCAATAATCTTCAGAGAATTGGTTTCTGGAGAAGACAGAGGAACATGATTGGCATAATTTGACTATCATTGTCCTAGGGGAAAGAGTGCCCTGACTTGGAGGGGTCTGTTGAAACATTTGCAATGAGAATGTATAGAAAAGTGAGTTATTTCACTGCAGATGCCTGGCATGGAACAAACCAAAGGGACCCAACCTAATACAGACACTTTCTTTATGGCAGAATTTTTATCCTTAATAAAAACAGAGAGAGATTTTCAAAACTCAAAAACATTTTGCCTGGAGAGACTCCTGCTGTTCTTTGCACATCTGTGGGTTGCTCAGGACACAAAGGGGCATCTGGAAGAGAGAAAAGTGATCCCACTGGGATCAGGTGACCAAGAGTTTATGCCACCACAGGCAAGGATTGGACCTTCCACCTCCACCTCCTGTCAAGGCTTCTCCGTGTAGAAAATTTCCCACCCATTAACTCTGTTATTCATAATGTAAATATTATTAAAAAAAAAAAAAAAAAAGAAAGGAAAAAAAAGGTAAAAATCCAGCAGCGAATTTTTCTAAGGGAGGTTTATTGGATAGTAGGAAAAAATTATTCACAGAAACAGTGGTCAAGCATTGGAAGAGAATGTCCAGGGAAGTGGTGGAATCAGCATTCCCAGGGGCATTTGAAAGATGTGTAGATGGAGAGTTGGAGGCATGGTTTAGTGGTAGGCATGGCTGGGGGAAATATTGGACCCATTGATTTCAGAGATCTTTTCCAACCTTAATGGTTCCATGATTCCCAATTCAGAGCAATAACTACTCCATGATTGAAAAAAAACAAAAAATAAACAACAAAAAACATTGTTTTTGTTGGGTTTTTTGTTTTGGTTGGCTAAAATACTTCAGCAGAAATAATCCCTTTGAGATAACATAACCTGTCTCCCTCTCTGGATAGGAGATGGGGGGTCCTGTCCTGGCCAGGAACAGGAAATATTGGGTTATCAGTCCCAATTTCCAAAGCAGTGCTTTGGATGAGGACATTGCATAAGGCTTCTGGAAAGGCATCCTAAATGTTTTTTTCTTGAAATGAAAACACTTGAGACAGCAAATAAAGACAAGAAGGATGTCCCACTTTTCTGGCAAGGCTCCAGTTTGATAATTACAGTTTCACCTTTACACATTCCCTGGGCAATTTTAATTGCACAAGCTTATGTGTGTGTCCCTCTTGAATTCATGGGGCATTGCTCAGTTGTGATTCATGTTTGCCACACTGACTCCCAAAATAAAGTGAATTTCTCTGACAGAGCAGAAAGATGTGAACTAAGGTTCTTTAACTGTGAAATTCCATATACTGGAAAATGCTGTGTTCACATGTGCCACCTTCAGGAAAAAATCTTTGGATGATTTAAGATCACAGGAAGGCTCCATGTCTTCTAAGACATTTATATCAGCTTAATGATTTCAAACTGAGGTGTAGCTCTTATAGAAATACCCTGTTGCTATGATGGGTAATATAAGTCTCTATTCCATAAAAATAATTTATAATTCTGTGTTATTTTTCTTATTTTTTATAACTCTGAATGAAAAAATATTTTCTTTTTCCTAATGTCAACTTGCCTTACATTCAATTCCAGGCAGTGTCATGAACTTTTCTCTATGAGGCAGAAGATTCTTATGGTTCCTAATATGGTTCTGTGCATGTGAAATAAAAACTCAGGGCTGTCACTGTTTAGCCTTGGAGATATATTAAAGGAGGTGGAACTCCTTAAGTTTTCCAACACAAGGGTTTCAGTGCTGGCAGCAGCTTTCCACATGATTTTCAGTTTTCCAACATCCTTTTTTAATGTCTAGAGATCCAAACTCAATAAAGTATTGATCTCTCCAGTGATGTGCTTGGAGACAAATTCACTGCTATTCATTACTGACCCTGTGTTTTATATGTAAGAACATTATTAATTCTCACTCCTTCTAATTTTTTTTCCTTGCAAATGATGAACCAAGTCTTCAAACAGAGCTTTCATGATTAGAAGTATTACTTTTCTTCTAGTATTAGTATTTTTAGTATAATTTAATTAATGTTACTTATTTTTGTATCATTACTAACTATTTATTACATCTAATAAAACAGTATTAATTAGAAACCAAACATTTTAAACATGTTGATGCTGAATAGGCATGTTTGACTAAATATTTCAAGTCACTGTACTTGCAACAGCCAAGTTATTTTACCTCTGAACAGTTCACAGAATTCTTTGTGGTGTATCTTTTCTTCCCAGTCAGGAACTTGCTGGAATAGTGGTTCTGCTTGCTTACAGATTTGAGGATTTATGGGTTTATTTGGTACTTCTGGGCATGCAGCAGGTAGTAAGTCAACTGTAACAGCTCCTGAATCCCAGCTGTGCCTACTAAGCACATTGAAACCCAAGAACATTGGATCTGCTGCAGACATTTATCCCAAAAATCCCTTATCAGAAATCCCTGTGCTACACACTGCACCTCTGAAAAACTGTTTGTAGCAGAAGAGTTTTATTCAGACCAAAGCAGTTTTCCTCTGCCCTACCAGCCACCTCTTGACATCAGCAGTTTCTCTCCCTCTTTAAGCATCCCCATTTGAGGGACAATATCGATAAGGTGATGGAAAATCAAGTGTGGAATCACCCAGACATTTCAGATTTCCTGGAGGGTTTCCAGCAATGCCCTGCCTGTCTGCACCACGTTTGACTCCATGGTACCTGCACACCGAGCTGAGTCAGAGGGACTGGAGTTGCTGATGTTTTTTATCTCGGAGAAAATACACTGTAGATGATTTCAGGATTGCCTCAGGGTCTTATCCGCGAGGTTTTAGTGCGCATCGGTTACAAGGGGAAAACAGTATTAACTAGAAACCAAACAGAAAATAACTAAACTGGGTCATTCCACAGCCAGTTATTAGAAGGGCTTTCTAATCTCTCAAAGGCTTTCCTATTTCTGTCCAGACACTGGTTTTATAAAGTGTCCCTTTGGAGAGACATCTTGCATCTTCATTTTCCACTCCTGTCTTTCACACTTGTGGGGAAACCTTTGCAGTCATTAATCACCAGTTTGCAGCAAAACAAGCAGAGCCTCTGAACCTGTCTCACACCAGAGTGCCATTAAGAAAAACAATTTACCATTTAACTCAGTATTGTTCACACGAGAAATTTATCTCTCCTAATGAGCCATTGTTCTCCATGGGTGTTTTTTCCCCCCTATTTCATTATTACAGCTCCCTTTAGGCAGGTTTCCCTTGAGTTTTAATTATGAAAACAACACCTGTTTTCAATGCCACTGTTGGAGTTTTCATCTGCTCCAGAGAAAGCATTTGCCTCTCTGATATCTCCAATGTCTTCCACTCTCTGCATTGATTTCCCAGAAAATTCTTTATCGATTTTCTCTCGACATTTCAGTGAATGCCTCATCTTCCTCATTCTTCCTGCTTCTGAATTTTAGAAAGAGCTACTTACCTTTGCTCTCTCTGGGCTCCCAATTAGGGAATACTTACGATTTTCTTTTTGGGTTTTAAACTCCTCTGTGATCAGACCTTTTGCTGCTGTGCCCTGTGCTTTTTGAACCTGCTCTCCAGGCCTCGAGGGAAATGGAAGGATTTATTTTTTCCTTGGTCTTTAGTCAAACCTTAAGACATATTGCAATATTTCTAACATTTTCTCTGCTTTTAAGCTTGACTTCACCAGTGTTTTCATCCTCCACATTTGTGTTGGTTTGGATTAAAGAACCTGGTGTTGTGTCATGTGCAGCACATCCATCTAATCATCAAATTATGCTGGTGTTGGCTTCAAAATCTTGGGCAAAATTTTTCTCCTAAATTGTTCTGGCTATATTGGAAGTGTTATGCTAGTCTTCTATTACACTGGAAATAATAAATAGTGGTGAATAATAAAGTAGTTTTCACTTTCACCGTCTTCTGCCTTCAATCCATATGTAATCTTTCATCACTGCTGAGGGGCAAATAAGGCAAAAATAATAATTTTCACTATGTATTAATAATACCAGTAATAATAAAGCAGTTCCTATCAAACAGCTTACATTGAAAGAACAAAGAAAGTTAGTTTTAGAACACTGCTAGGCTTATAAAACATTACTCTAAGAAGCTGGACAGACCTGAGTACTAAAAAAAAAAAAAGACCTATACAGAAATTTCTGGGTTTTCCTTAAAGAAATAGCAGCCACTGTGTCAGAGCCAAGCAATATCCTGACTCACACATCTGGATTAAGCAAAGAACTGGGTAAGGCTGATATCCCAAAGCACAGCCTTCTGTACAGGGAGTTTGGGATCTATTTTGTCCAGCACTAACCCAAAGAGCAAGTGACTGCTTTAAACCAGAGGTTCAGCTTCCTCCTAGAGCTTTTAAAAATAAATAATCAAAGTATCAAAACATTTGTTCTTAGAAAAGGATGGATCATCCCCAGATCCACTCTCTCAATCTGACATCAGAGGAATCAAACTTAGACTGAAAGTTTAAGTTTTTTAGTCAGGGAAAGGTATTTTCCACCAAATCTTACTAACAAAAGTGGTTTCAGGTGTCATATTCGTGTTCCAAATGAGATCACTCAGCCTGGCACAATAAAATCATCTGTGAAATGTTATTGGAACACAAATTATCACCCCTCCTTCCATGCCTCATTTAATGATTGTGTTATTTCCTGGTTAATTCCCTGTCCTCCCCCTCTCAGAAATCCAAATATAAATAAATAAATTAAAGATATTTTTAAAAAATATATAAATTAATTAAATATTGTTTTATTAATAAAACAAGAAGCTCAAGCAAACAATGTTAGCAGTGTTTTCTTTGGCCATTTTTAGGGTGTTTTCAGATGAAGAAGTTGGAAATTATGCCATGTCTCTTTATTTCTCTCTTCTCTAGTAAAGGTAAGTCAAGCCAATTTAATTTTCACCGTGGATTTTTTGGATCAGTGTTACCTCACCGATAGAAATAAATTCCATAAGCATTTCTGATTGAAACTAAGCAAGTGATTGGAATTCATCTCCTCTTAGATTAAAAGTAAATTGCTAAATAGGTAGATAAGCATTGGAATAATGTTATAATAGAAAATTTGCATTAACATCCCTCCTTCCGTCTTCTCCTCCTTCTCATATTCCTTCTAGATCTTGTTTCTCTTGAAATACATACAAATTTCTTCAGGAAAGATCTGTAATTTTGGGTTTATTTGCAAAAAACTTCCCCTTGAATGTATGCATGTGCATATTTGTGAATGTATATATCTACATACATCTATATATACACTGCAATTTCTGGGGCATGCTAAAAAAATTTTGGTTTAATTAGATCTCCATGTCATTAAAATATTCTGCTCCTCAAAATGATGGTTTAATTTTTTTTTTATTTTCTTATTTTGAAGGCCAAGAGGAATAAAGGTGAGCTTAAATAAGAGGAATTCTCATGAACAGCTACTATACAAAATTCAAAAGTCATTTTTTAAAATAAGCAATGGAGAAAAATAAATCTAATGGAGAAAAGCATACTTAAATGATCTGCAAAACACAGAATTAGCAGACTTTTCAGTTCATTTGGAAATACTGTGTCCTGTGTTCTTTGCCATTCCAATTGCAGATGGAAATTTCAGTTTAGAGATGGTCATGGGCAGCATCTTTGTATCTTTCCTGCCACTTGAAAGAAATGTGGCAAATTCCTATCAAAGGATATGAATCAGTTTATCTGATTCATAGATAGATTTAAGCCTGCATTCTGATTTTTGGCACAGCTTTTGAGGTCTTAAATTCAGGTAGGCAAAAGCAGAATGAGGTTTTCCTCACCTACACAGGACTTCCTGAGCAGCCCATCACAATTCCTATACTCATCTGTTTCAGAATTGTCCCAGTTTTCCAAGTCCCATGACAGGTCAACATGTTTCCCCTTCAAGCTGGCAAAATTAATTAGGTACCCCAGCTTTTCTGCTTTGTGTTGTATTTAGCCTTCAGTGCTCCCAAGCAATGATATTTTTTGTGTAAATGTGTGTTATACTGGGGTTATGACTAATACAGAGGTGGTTTAGTATTACTACTGAAAAAAAGAGTCTGAGACTAAGGGTTTCAGGATAAAAGGAAGCCTTAATTACAGCAGAAAATTTCAGATACAGTGAAAAGACAATGAGGAGTTGTAAAGGCCATCTCTTGTGGTAGTGTAATAGTGGATCATGCAGGAAAGGAGTTTTTGGAGATGCATGATAAAAAAGAACATGAAGGATCTCACAGTGGAGACTTGTTTTATGGGAAGGTTTTCAGGTTTTGGCATTAGGAGTAATTTTTTTTTCCCCAGGGGGTTCACAATACGTCCTGCAGCCTGTGGTTCAGGCTTTTCCTAGAATGTGAAAAATGGGGATGCAGTAAAAAGAGAAGTGAGGCAAAAAGCAATACAGGGAGAAAATTTCTTGGTCTTCCAGAAGTTCTACAAGCTCTGAGCAATTCACTAGAAAATCACTTTATTAATAGGAATATGAAGCTGGTGTAGTGGAAGGTGTCTCTGGTCATGGCAGGAGGTTGGAATGAGATCCTTAAGTTCCTTTCCAACCCAAACCATTCTGTGATTCTATGAGGAGTCTATATTGCTGCAGGGAAAACCCCACAGATTCCTATTTAACATGCATTAGTATCATCTGTCCTTTAAATGTTGTGAATTTGATTTATATCTTTATCTTATTTTTTATCTGAAAAAAAAAATCCTATTAAGGTCTGAACAAGGACATTTCAGAGGGTTTGCTTTGGGTTTTTTTTACATTGCAGGAAGAAAGAGGAAGGAGTAACATTTTCAGCTCCCCATGATCCCAACAATTCAGATGACTCACATGCACAAAGTCATATCCCTTGAAGCACTGGCTTGAGGGAAACTTTGCTAAACAAACCAAACATTCATCAAGAGATAATTGCCAGCACTGGATAAACGTGCAGAAGCCAAAGAAAGCTGAGGGACGTTTTATGTTGGCAAAGGCCATTACTCATCGGGTGGCAGTTGTAGCTTTGGAACTGCAAATGCTGCTGTGCTTTGTTAACTTTGGTATTCACAACAAAAAAATAAATCCACAAACAACACAGGAGTGTAACAAAAGCCCTGCTAATGTTTAAATTTTATAGTGAGATACAGCCACCAGGCACTAGCAGAGAAGAATATTTCTGATTGGCTACCAGCTGTTGGAGCTGCACAGATGAGCTGGAAAGCAGCAATTTACAAGCTATTTCATATTTAAAACTGTTAAGTCCTGTGCAAAACAATGTTTTCTTTCCGAGAAAAACAGCAGGAAAAAAAAATATCCCCAGAACAAAGGAAACATTCACTAGAACAAATTCTCCCCCCACAACAACAAAATTCAGGTTTTTATTTATTTTTTTCAAATACTTTATTTCTACAAGTGAATTAGTGTCATTTCTTTATGTTAAAAATCAGACTTGTTCCTTAGAAACATTAATTACTGCCGTGTCATGAAGTGTCACACTTTAACTTGCAACTCATTTTTTAATCATTGCTGCATCAACAGAGCTATTTTAATACAAAGTCTTCCTAAATTTCTGGATGCAGTTACATAAATTGTGATTAACTAAGAAAGATTATGGTGCTTAAACTAGAATGGAAGTAATAAATGTTTATTTCAGGAAAATGTAAAAGATTTGTGCAAAACCATTGCATTCTATATATAGTCCTTCATTTAACAGCTCTACAAACCTGCAAAAGTTGGTTCTTGTTGAAAACTGCCAGGCTACATACAATGAAATCTGGAGTAATAACACCAGAGAGCTGTCAGTCAGCCATCCATCCATCTAATTGGCTTCTTACCATCTTTCCATCATGTTTTTTTTATAACTGGTCGCCTCTGGCTAAAATGCAAATCATGAGGAAGAGCCGTCTAGAAAAAGCTGCTGCTTTCTTAATTATCTGTCAGAGTATGGACCAGTGGACCCTGGGCCGTGGAGTGGAGTTATGCTAAGCAGAAAGGCATCATGGGAATTGCAGTGACAGCTCATTTTCCTCCTGTGTTTTTTCCGCGTTCGAATGACAATGCAGAAATACGGGTTTTTCCCACACTTTCTCTGAACACCTGGGCCAATGCTCAGGGGAACACAAAGCCAAAACTGTCACATTTCCAGACATGGTCTTATTGCTGTCACTGTGACAGGATTGTTGACAAATGCCAGCAGTCATCTCAGCATCTTGGGAAATGTCTGCCGTGGTTGTGTCAACAGCCTGACAGAAATTGTTAATGTTTAAACTTCTTCCACTGACAGAATCCTGTCTTGCTGACAGTATTTGTCATATGAAACTCAATCTTTGTCAAACTTGCTTAAAAATTAACACTTCCTCCATTTCTTTTGCAGCTAACTGCCTGTGTGCTTTTTTTTCCCCTTCCTTAAGTAATAAGATTTCAACAAGGTAATATTCCACAGTCCACAATGAGTCCAAGAGCACAAGCACATTATGAACTTACGGCCAGCTTGTCCTTTTGACCTCTGCCACAATGATAATTATGCTTTTATTCCTTGCCCATTTTTTTTGCCTTAGGAATCAAAGTTCTGAATTATTCAAGAGCCATAAAAATCCTATTTCTCAGTGTACAATGTGGAAAATCAATTAAACAGAGTTAGCTTAGCACGTATATAAAAATCAAGTTGCAAGTTTGTAGACATACATTAACTGAGTCCTTCTCCAACTTCGGTTTTGAAGGTCAGTCCAAATGGACAGAGAATCAGGAGCAGTTAAGTTGTGCCTGAGCACCTTATTCCAGCTCTAAATCTGAAAGTTCATCAACACAGAATCACAAAATGCCTTTGAGGTTGGAAGGGACCTCAAAAATCATCCAGTTCCAACCCCCTGCCATGGGCAAGCATGTTTCCCACTGGATCTGGTTCCTCAGAACCCCATCCAGCTTGGCCTAGGATGAATAGAGGCTTGTACCAATGAAAAGACAAGCCACATGCTTAAGAAGAAAATTTGAAGGTTAAATGTGCAACCAGAAATGTGGAGACCTTCAGAATGGGGCAAGGCTTGGTCTTGGAGCTCCATTAGGAAGAATTTTGCCAATGTATCCATACTGATACTCAAGACATCTGCATGTCCCCTGGTGGAACTATGCAATCCATTGATATTAGGATCTTATTAGGATCTTGTTAAGCTGAAAAACCAAACCCTGTCTGTTCACATGGATTGGACATTTAGCAAGGGTGATGTCCTGGATACATTTTAAAGCTAGATATTTATACCTTCTCCTACTGATTGCCTTCGTGGAAAATATTTAGTGAGTGCTTCTCTAACCTTTGGGGGAGTGAAACCATTCCACTAGCAATCCTGGCAGAGGCCTTATGTTGTGTCCCAAATGTTTCATTAATATCAAATCTTGTTATTTTTTTACCTTCTCAACATGATTTCTGCATATTGTCATTTTCTGGCCACTGTAAAGGACAGAAGCAAGCCCTAGGCAGGCAAAGAGCTGCTCACAGGCAGCACTGATATAAAGCAATAAAATCAGAGAAATGGAATGTGGGCCAGAGAGCTAAGGCTGCCTTTTTCTTCACTGACTCTGCTTTTCAGTGTGATCTTCTGCAGTTGCATAGGCTGAAGTGCTAAAACTTGGGTGCCTGAAATTAGTTATGCAGCACCACACATAACAAATTAAGTAAGTAAGAGCATCTGACTCTTCCATTGCAGTCAGTAATGGCTAAAGGTTTTCAGCAACTCTGTGAGACAGGTATTTCCATAAGCACTGGGTTCTTAAATAACTTTTGGCATTTGGTCTAAAGGTTGAGTTTGGACTTCTTATTGTCACAACTTTCTGCTGCTGCTGGGTGGTTTCCTGTACAAGGTATGAGAACAGCTGAATACCTAAGGATGAGCCCTGGAGAAGTCAATAGCTTGAGTAAAGGACTGCCTGCAAGACTAAGAAATGTGAGAGAAAAAATGAATCTGTTTTCACAGTTCTTAATCATATGGACATTTATACACTTTATGTCACCCAGAGCTCTTTCACCTTCCCAGTGGATTGAGTTAGACTGACGAGAGAGATTAGGCAGTGCATTTTCTGCTAAATACTGGGATTTTGGGTGATGAACCTTCCAGCACGATGATGTAAGTAGCTCATATTCACTGAAAAAAAGAAGGTTTTCCTGAAGAACAATCAAGATATCAAGGAGGAGTGGACTTCCATTAAGAAGCAGCTGGGAAAACATTCTTCATAGTCCATGTATGATTTAGCAATTCTTATCTGAGCTTAAGAAATTATTTAAGAACAAGGCCTTGTTTTGCCTGCATCTTCACTGTCACACTTACCAGACTGAAGTAATTATATTCAGCTACTCTGATATGTCTAAGAAAACAAGAGCTATAAGATTAAAGAAAGGTCTGGCATTATTATTTCTTATTTTGAAATTATTTGTATGTCTATAATCAAAGGTTTTCTCTCTTATACATCCTGAGAGTGAATCAGTCTAAATGTGTTTGAAATCTTCAACTTTTAAAAAATTCCTCACAAAAAAATTGGAGATATTGACTACATAAGCATGACCTGAAATTTAAACACTGTCAAATTGAGATATATAAATTTTTGCCAAGCTTTTCTGAATTTTGCATTGCCTAATCTCACAAAGATTTGTTTATGCTGCTATATTTGAAGCTGGTTATCAGGCAAAATCAGTTCTTTTCTTCATACAGGAATGATGTCAGATGAATGTAGCAGATGGCAAAATTCAATATTGCCGATGTGATCTGTAATGCTAAGAAAGTTTCAGTTCAGAGATTTTAAAATTCCTCCAAAAGCAATGTCACCCCTATTTATGGGTAAATAAACCCAACAGACCAGACAGAGTTCCAAAGGTAAGTTTCTACTGGTGCAAAGATGCATTTTTGGGACTTTGTCAGAGCCAAGAGGTGAACTGATTTAGGACCCAAGTTCCAAATCTCATGAGCTCAGAATCTTGCCCTGTGCATAATAGAAATAATCCCATATGTGTCTGTCAGAAAGCATGCTAGAGAGTTGGAAACAAATCCATCCTGCCATTCCTGAGTTAGCTCTGGGTGAAAGTTATGTGTGTCTGTACAAAACAAAACTCTGGTCATAAATTCATTTGGCTTTTAAGCCGTCTCTGTCAAAAAGAAAAGTTTGGAGGTTTAAACTTGATTTCCAATTTTCATTTATTAAATTTGCCTGGAAAAAGAGAGGGGTTTGACTGCTAAAAGTGAGGAGTGCTCAGCAGTTTCATACCAGACACGAGCAGTGCAAAGACTTGAGCTGCGCAGATGGGATCCTACCAGATGTAAGATGCAAAACTCAGCCCTGCAGTGAGAGATTTTGGATCCACGCAGGGTTCATCTGGAGGCTGCTGGAGCTGAAAGCTAGAAACTGAAAACTTAAACTGGCTTTTTGTATTCCCTGGCCAGCCTTGCAGCAGCCTGTTCTTCCCCAAGCATTGGCACATCTGCGCGCAGCTTCTGGGAGTGATCACCTGCACCGAGCGAAACTGAAAATCCTTCATTCTCCTTGACACAACCAAGATGATGTAAGGAAGAGAGCAGAGCTGAAAAGCCTGTGAGAGCAGAGCAGAGCATCCAATATACAGCCTGAATCCTGGGCTAAATAATTATCTCCGGGTATTGTATTATTTGCATAATTAAAAAGTTTGGCTGAATTTCCGACACGCTGTCTCCTACATCGGGGAGGTGGTGGGGGCGAGTTAATCAGCAGGAGGAAAGTGAAGGTTAATGAATTGTTATTCAGATGGTGCAGGCCCTGGGAGATTTGTGGATAATTGATACCATTTGGGAGCTAAGGCAGAGTGGAAGATGACAGAGGAGCTGCTGCAGCAGCTAGACTGGAAAAGAGCAAGCAAATGATAACTTAGCAATTATCATTTTTATGGGTTTGTTTGTCTTTTTTTTTTTAACTTCTTTCTCTGTCTCATTCTTTTTAAATTTTTTTGTTTGTTTTGAGTTCCCTCATGAGTTCAGTAGAATTAAGATGGATGGAAAAGAATAAATATTTTTTTTTAATTAAAAAAAATTAATATCTGGCAAAAGACAATGGCATTAGAAATCTTATCTGGAAAATTGCCATGGAGGGTGGAAAAGATAATTTAGTGCGCTGGAAGTATGATAGCAGCATCAGATTTCAGAGGTTTCTTTCACTTCAGTATGGGATTTCCTCAGCAGGCCAAATTCCCCTTCTGCAGAAGCCCAGGGTAAGCTCTGTACACCCTTAGCCTGCTATTGCTGATTGCTCATGCTATGAAAACATTCTGGGGACATGAACTCCAGCACCACTGCATTCAGCACTGTCCAAAAAGCTCATATCCCAAGGACTCGCCTGTTTTAATCAAGAAATCAGCAAGAGAAGAAATCCCTGAGGTGACATGTAGCACCTACAGCTGGATTCATGTGAGTAAAAGAAGCCACATCTCCTGAACTGGGCTGCTATAAATCAGCAACTTTAAACAATCCTTCTGAACCACCTTGAAGGGGTCACCAAACTATCAGAATTTGACAACATAAGGAAGATATGAGAAACACCACTGAGAGAATTCTGTCCAGGCACAGCTTTAAGATGACTGTGATTAAAGATTGGCAAGAAGGAAGTGTTATCCATCTTGGACATGTGTCCTCTCCAAGAAAATTATTTATAATTTAATTCAGATAAAATTATTTCTAATTTAAACTATTTATTTAAAAATACTTATAATTTAAGCCAGGCAATATCCTAATAATGGAATTATTTAGGGGCTCAAAATAAATCTCAAGGAGATCCTTGACACTGGCTTCCTACCAACATCACTTTGAGACATTTCACAGACACATTTCAAATGCTTACTTTTGGCCCCATATCAACAAACAAGTTGATTTTTTTATCAGTACAGAGACAGAACAAAAAGTTATTTTAGCATCAGTGCTGTTTTTATATAAAACTGTTAATTTTAATGTATAAGACCTCCTCCTCTTTCAAGAAATCATCCTCAGGGGTCGCAGATTTCCTGAATGGAAATCTGTCCATCCTCTCCAAAAGCAAAAGGTTTGGATGTTGAATATTTGGCCTGCAGTGAGTGAGCATTTTGTGAAGGACTGAAATCTGTGCTCCACACAGAAAGGTGGAGAGGAGAGATTACTCAAAGCAGGGTAGGGATAAATTTATTCTGTTTCTTGCTCCTTATTTAGGTGGAATCACAGAACTGAGGAATGGTTTGAGTTGGAAGGAACCTTAAAGATCCTCTTGTCCCCTGCAGGGACACCTTCCACTAGACCAAGTTGCTCCAAGCCTGCAGTTAATGGTGAAAATCACTTGTACAAAATAGTCTCAGAATTATTTTCCTCTGCTTCTAAGACATCTCATGGTTGCTGTGATAGTGACATGAGACCTGTAGATACAGGATGTTGGCACTAAGTGTGAGTCCCAAAGGTTTTGATGTGGTGTACCATATAATAAAGGAGATTATGCAGTGGCTTCAACTTATGGGGCTTGGCAGAAGAGGGGCAAAGCATTGCTCAGGCATTGGAACAGGCTGCCCAGGGAAGTGGTGGAGTCCCCTGAAACTGCTCAAAAGGTGTGTGGGTGTGGCTCCTGAGGATATAGTGTGGGGCTGGACAGTGATGTTGGATAAATGTTTAAAATCAGTATTAGAGGTCTTTTCCAAATTCAATGATTCTGTGAAAACACTGAAAACTCTGAGATTTAGTCTGATTTTAGGAAAAGCTGATGTTTATCTGTAAGACATGCCTAATGTATTAGTAAAGCCTAGTCTGCACATCAGCTAAGAGGAAGAGGAACCCAGCACAGCTGCACCTTACTGGAAGGAAAGAGGTAATTTCCTTATGGTACCAATAATTATTGCCTTACTGGAAAGGCAATAATTAATGGTACCATAAGGAAATTATGTTACTTACTGTATGTTGCTACCAGTGAAAGCTTGTAGCACACACCCCCCCAAGAATGTGGATTCTCTTTCTGGCTTTTGTAGCAACTCCACACAAGTTTCACCCAAATGAATAAGATCAAGATTATATTTATTTGAACTTTAATAGTACTTCTCATCCCTTCTACTGATGTTAGTCTAGAACAACTCACTTTTTCTGTCATGTCCCATAGAACAGATATTTTCCTTTCTACTTTGGCTGTCTGTCTTTGAACTCTTTTTTCCCCCTTCTTTTCTTTTTTCTTTTTTATTCTTTTTTTTTTCCTTTTTTTTTTCATATTACAAGTTCCCACACCTTTGAGACCTTAGCAACTTCAGGAGAGTTTTATTTATTTATTGAATAAAAAATTCAGTGGGAAAAGAACACACACTCACACGTACCTGTATGGTGGGAAGGGGAGGGGGTGCAGAATCTAGGGCACAGCTTGCTGTGATGAAAAAGATGACAGGTGCCCCCCACTGCAAGCGTGGGACTGAGAGACCGTGGCTTGAATTTAAGGAGGATTCGAGTGACTTCAGGGAGAAATCTACCTGCAACATTTCCTTGTAGTTAAAATACACAGCACACTGCTGCAGCTAGTTATAGAGACAGGCAAGTGTGAAAATTAATTTAAGAGGCAGTTACACAGATTTTGGGTGAAGGTCTGAATAATGAAAATAGCACTGCTAGGGACATATTTTTGGCTGATTCCAGTGCTGAAATACACTGTAATGTTGGCTGATCTCAATTTAATACAATCCTGCAAGCAGGTGTCCTTGATGGTGCTTCAAGACTTCTTGCAAATAACTCCTTATGTCGCCACTTTTAAAATATGTGGGCAGTATTGTTGGACAGAGCTCATAAAATACAAAATAAATGAAAAGAAAAAAAAAAAGACATGGCATTTGCACTGAGGAGGGAAGAATATGAAATAACTGGGTTATGCTCTAACAAAGAGCATGGTGGGAAATGTAGCTCAGCAAATGTATCAGGGGAACTGAAATAAGAGTTAAATTAAAACTTTCTAGGTTGATAAATATGCTCTGGGTCACACAGCAATGATCAGAACAAAAGGTTGGATACACAGAGAGAATTACTGACTCATTGCTATTTCCCTGCAGTCCATCATATATAAAATACTGCTATTTGCCCTCTCTGTCTTCTGTTCCTATTTTTTAAATTTTCCAGTATTTGGATGCTACTGCCTCTGACTCCGGAACTGCCTCCATCCTCATAGCAATTTTGGACACAGTTTAATTGAATAAGCACATCAAATTGCCACGCTCAGAACCTGAAACCTGAAAATCATGAAGGAAGATTTCTGAAAATCAGACATATTAGGCACCATTACCAAAAGACAGGATGAATCCTTATTGCTTCAGCTCAGTAAATCCAGTCACACTGGAATTTTTACATCCATGTTTAGTTTTCTAATACTTGTGCAGTCAGTATAAGCTAATAATCAATATTTCCTCACTTTTAATAAAATGGGACAGCTTCAGGGGAATATTCTACATTAGATATTTTGTATTGTGGTATGCTGAATAACTCACTCAGGATGGTTTTTATTTTTCCCCATTGACAACCTCCACATTCAGCTTAGCTTTCAGACCTCTATGTTATCAATATATTTTAAATTAGTAACATTTCTGCATATCTGAATTTCAGTCAATTAAAAATACACAGGTAAATCCTACCATTCTACTGTCTTCAGTAACACATTTAAAGTTTTTGTTCCTCTCTTTATCAATCTCTATCATTTTTTATCGTAGCAAATACCTTGTTTGCAAAAGAAGCAGAATTTAAGGCAGTCCTAAGCCTTGATTTCTCCCAGAAAAATATGTGGAGTTTTGCTGCAGCAGATGCCACAGCTGACCATTCAGTTTAAATCTTTCTGCTTTATGGATCTAGTGCAAAATTGAATCCAATCTGTTTGATTAGCAAAATCCAGGCAGTTTAAAAGCACAATCACCTGCTCTTGGAGTATTAAAATAGAAAAGGATTTTAGTGTGTAGAGGAGCTGAGCTTTCCAGGAGCCACCAGGGATATCTGTCCTTGTGACAATGGAGAGTAGATAATCCTATACTATGACAATTTCTTCTGTTCCAATTGGTGGAAAAGCAGGAGTGGAAGAGGTGGAAGCCTTCACAGGCTTTTTTGCCCAGCCTAGTGCTTTACCCCAAAGAATATTTCTTCTGCATCGACAGCTGCACAGCAAAAGCAGCTCCGTCTGTTAAAATATGCAAATGACCAGCAAGCATCTTTCCTCCCTCTCCTACTGGGCAGGGAATTCTGAATCTAAATTTATGGTGGAAAAAATCCCAGAGAATCAGAGTGAAGTGAATCTGAAACTGGGGGACTGCAGCGCATTTGGTTGGATAATGATTTCAGCAGAGGGAAACAAAAATGAGCAGGGACAGGCATACTGGTTCTAGTAAAGAAATGCCTCAGTTTAGATTGGCAGAACCAATTTTGGACAGGACAAAATCACTGAATTTGGGGAAAATTAACAATTAAGTGAGAACACTGTGAGCTTATTGAAAGAAAATTTAATTTTGAGTTATCAATAAAAGTACACTGAAGGAGAACAAACATAAACTGGTGAAATGGTCTAAGCTGAACAAGAAAATTCAATTTGCCCTAGAAGACAACAGATTTTATTTCTTAATTTATTTATTTATTCAAAGAAGAGATCTGCATTAGCACCACTCTCTGTGATGTGTTCATTCATTTTGCCTTTTGGTCTGTTTGGCTATTGTTAATGTAAGCAATGATTTAGGCAAGGTAAGGGTACCTGGTCATGACAGCTCAAGACACCCAGTGCTGGCCTGTCCTTACAGCCACTAACTGTGGTGTCTAACCTCAGCATTTATTCAAAACTATTATTCAAAGTCTTAGCTATAAATTTTAATATTTTCTGAAAGAAGTGAAGATTAAAGATTAACACATTGCAACTACGAGGAACGTTTGGTCTCTCTCTAATTCAGATTGTTGTGGTACTTAGCATTACAAATTCAGATCTTTATTCAAGGAATAACAAATTAACAAGCTGGAACATGTTAATGATACATCTGACCACTCAGTGTAAAGTTATATCACACTTGACTTCATAAATAAAGAAGTTCATTTTTCACTGTTCTTTATTGTACCATTCAGAACTGACTCATAAACCCTCTACTAAATGAATCTGGGTCTTGTTATTAACCTCTTCAGTCATATCTCAAAAACTGCTTTCCAGAGTCATATTTTTTGAGTCTTTTTGGAAAGCTCACCAAGAAAATGCAAAATGTTTTTCTTGAAATCAGATTACACTCTCTTTATTTACTGTAGTTGTCTTGTCCCAGTTTCTTCCAGTCCCTCCAAACTTTCCCTTATCATGATTTTTAAAATTTTTTTGTCTTTACACCCTAAGTCTCAGCAGGTGAAGGGGGAAATGCCAGAGGATTCATTGTTTCCATGGTCATTTAGACACCTTGGTTAGAAGAAATAGAAAGAAAAAGAATATTTTTATAGTAATATTTGATGCTTTCCTAAAAGAGTGATCTTAGGCACATATTGCACCCTGGATATGTCACCCCTGAGAGCTTTTCTTTGTTCCTTAGAATACTGAACACACTCCAGTTCATTCTCTGGTTTGGGGGCATTTTTTTTTTCATGTCTCACTAAAGTTCTAGATCAGAACAAAAGTTTCTGAACCCTATAGTAATAGGTAAACTAATGCTACTATGTTTGCTCTGAATTTGTATGGAAAAAAAGCAGTGAAGATAACCTGACAAAAATAATATTTAAGCTCTTGTTTCAAGATATAGGTCATGTCCTCTTTTTATTTCCCCCAACAAAATTCCCTTTCAACTTTATTCCAGTCATGAAGAATTGGATTTGTGGCCCTGTTTTACTGATGGAAAAGCAATGGCTCATAATCTATACAGCTGTGCATGCAGTATCTGGCAGAGGCTCAGCAGTTTTTTACTTGCCAGCCAGGCACAGTTTTGGCTGGAAGAACCAAAGTTGTCTCAACTTTATTGGCCCTAATCACACCAACACTTCTACACTGCAGTGAGAGGTGACAAAGTCATTTCACTCCCTAGCAATGACTTTGTGATCTAAATTTCTTGTCCTTAGAAATTATTATGTTCATAATGCTGACCAAAAACTTTGCTGACATACAGCATTTATGTCAGCAGATCTCAAGGACCTTTGCAAAAGAGGTCAGGATTTTTATGCCCATTAGCAAACAGGGAAACAGACATAAGCAGGTGGAGTGTGTTTATTGAGGTTTTAATTCTTTGTAAAATATATATTTAAAAAAATAACAGAAAAGAACAGAACCCAATTCCCCAGACTCCATCTATACAAACAAGCAAACCAGCTCCATAGCACAGATTTGAGCTGGGTGCCACAGTCTTCCCACCATTTGTTAGCAGATTCCTGAGCAAAGCTTTGTCTGGAACCAACAACCATTCCATAATGCCATGTCCCTCTGGTGAAAGTCCATTTTATTTGCTGGTACTCATTAATCCCTTAATGTAAATTCACTCCTCTGCTTATGATGAACCCTAACTTCTCTACACAATCAATGGATTTTTTTGCTTGGCTTGAACTAAGCACAAGAATTTTTACAACTCTCCAATTCATAGAATCACAGCATGGTTTGGGTTGGAAGGAACCCAAAAGATCATCCATTCCCAACACCCCTGTTTGTCTTTCATGAGCAGGGTTGTCTTTGCCAATGTTGTCACACCTTTAAAAAAAAAAAAAAAACAGATTTTTATCTAGAGCAATGAATTTTAGGATAAGAATACTAAAATGAAATAAAATAAAATATAAACTGTTGTTCACACCCAATGTGAAAATCAAGAATTAAAGGCATCAGACCTGAAAAGGTGAGATCCCATGAGAATTCAGGTCCCTGTTTTGCTGAGGAAGCAAGAATCAAGTGAGAATAAATATTCCATGTGGGAAGAAGGCAGCAGGCAGTTCTAGAAATGAAGATGGAATACCTGAACACAGGTAGCTACATTCACAAAGCCAAGTCTCTTCTCACTGACAGTGACCAAAACAAGGTTAAAAAACAACAGCATCCAAACCTCTCCTTCCACCTTTCCTAATAGCCATATATTTTTAGTGATTATGTTCAGAAATTTTCCAATTGAAGCTTTTCCTTTCCCCCCCCTCAGCAGAATATTAGAATATGCCAATTTCACAGAAAAAAATTTTTCAGTGTCTGAGAAAGTATAATTTTCAAGGATTTTTCTATCTCAAGAGCATTCCAGACTGTGAGTTAACTTGCCACTTAAGAATGTTTAAAAAAAACCTGCTTTGGAAACAAATGCTGTAAAAGGATGAAAACAAACATTGTTTTTGACCTGATCCAAAATAGCATCTACTTTGTTTTATTTTGTCTAGTAAAAAAATCTTTGCTGTTTCACTCTCTCATTTTGTACCAGAATTGGGAAAAAAGTGTGAAATTTTAAATTATCATGGTTTAGAGGCACTTTTCTGCCAGTTCTGATTTTGAGCTATTCACCTCTGTCTCACTACTATCAGAGAGAACATAAAAAATCCCCATGAAGTCTTAAATGTTCAATATATTTTATATGGATTCAATAAATTTTATATGGAATTAGGAAAGTGCAGACCAATTCCACCTGCTGGGGAAAATTCCTCCTGGGTTTTCCACGGAGGTGTCACTTCATAAACTGGGAGCAAAGTCCACTGAAGCTGAAGCTCTGCTCATGCCATCATCAAAATAACCCCTGTGTAAGGCAAACAAATAATCCTGAATTGTTCCTTTGAGATTCTGGGGTATCTAGAGAGACCAACCAACTTCTTTGAATATCTATTTCATTTTTTTCCCCTACAGAACTTCATTGGATGTAAAATTCATTTCTAAATCTGAAGGATGCCTCCAATTTGTGATACTTCCAAGCCCTGATTTTTTAGATAGAAGAGGTGATAGTTCCTTGACCTTACCTAGAGTTGATATTTTCTGTTCTGAGGAAAACATTGTCATCAGAGCTGACCTTCCATAACTGCCCAGTCTCAAGGACACCAAAGCAAATACAATTACAGAAGTGTTTAATTATATCTATTATAAAGCACATAATGCAAACTTAAGATGATAACAGTAAAATATTTTACCAGCTCATCATTAAAATAAGATTATCAAGTTTGCTTGATAAAAGGTACGTATTTAAATCTACAGAAAAAATTTCTTTCAAAACATCCTTTCCATCCCTGGAAGTGTTCAGGGCCACATTGGACAGGGCTTGGAGCTACCTGAGACAGTGGAAGGTGGCCCAGCCCATGGAAGGGATTTGAAACTGGAGGATTCTTAAGGTCCTTTCCCACCCTAACCATTCAGTGATTTTATAATTCCATGATCACACAGTTTAGCAGCACTTTTCAAGATTCCATGGGTGGTGAATAGTTTTCTGTAGAACACTTCAATTTTGTTTGTTGAGATATTCTGGCTGAATAAAGTAAACTGTAAGCACTGTAAATTGTTTGGCTAGTATAAAAGCTTAAATGTTTGAGCTCAAAGATCCAGATGCCAGCAGAAATAAATCCTGGTGTCACCCCTAGCTTTTTATGCTGCCTCAATTTTTTGCCGACTTTGTTAATAATTATAGGATTAAATAAAAGACAGTTTTAGAGGCTTTAAAAAATATTACAATCTCAAGAATAGAAAAATAACTTTATTTTATACATTAATAAATAGTGATTTGCTATTTATTAATGTATAATATTAATCCATAATATTATGGATTTATTATTCCATAGCTCAGACATGCATTTATACCTTAGATCTAGGGCTGACACCTGTTCCTATTCCTCATCAGAGACATTTATTTTAGATAGGTGTGAAATGTGTGTCTAATGCTGAATCATGTAATTTCCACTTTCTAAATCATATCAAGATCCAGATTCCTAGGAATACAATATACTGTAGGGGGTTTTTTATTATTATTGTTGATTTACCTTCAATTCTTTGCCAATGGGCATTTTGCCACTGAATTCCTTGAGGCTTGGATAAACCCCTCAAGGAATGGGAGTGTGTGACGTCCTTTCCGAGGTTAACCCAAACCTTCCATTTCTATGGCCTATTAACCACAGGGGACATAAACAAAAATACAAATCCTTCTCATAATTCAAGGAACTGCTCACACAGGGGTGATTTTCCAGGGTCTCAGTCGCAGCTAAATGCACCATGACATTAAGAAAAGTCTTTTCCCAAGCAGTTGCTGTGCAGGTCCTTCATCCAACTGAGGCTTGGCAAACTTTGCTGTAGGTTTACACAGTCCATGGTTTTAAGTATTTCTCAAATACTGCACAGCAATAATTAGCAGCCAGAGGCAAAATAATCATTGCTAGATTCATTTAATGCTAAAGCCAAAACTAAAATATTTTGTGTTGGTTGAAATGTCAGACCTTATCTGCATTATTGCAAGATCAGATGGAAAAATAGAAGTGCTATTAAACATGGCTCAGAATAAGCCTCCAGTTTGTAAATACATTAATCAGAATGCAAGGTGTGCCTTCTAGTGGATAGTGAGGGACAGCTGAAATGAGTAGGTTGAGCTAATATATCAGCATTACTGATTTATGAGGGAATGCTAATAAATAAATCAGAATTAAAATTAATAAATTGAATCAATGTTGAAATAATGTGGGTAAACATTAATATTTTAGCTCAATTACAGTCATGAGAATTTTTTAGCAGAAAGGGGTTGATAATGCTTCTGATCAAAATATCTAAAAGAGCAAAAATAAACCAGAGGAGATGTTTTCTTAAGGCCCATGATTTCCATGAACTGTTTCACTTACTAAAGATTTCTAAAATTTAACCCATCTTTTTTCATCTAACAAGTCTTAAAAAGTTGCTTGTAACTGTTTTATGAAATTTGAAATTTCATCCACACATGTTAGAGAAGCTACACAGGAGAGCAAATCTTCCCCCAAGTGGGTCCAAAAATGTGTATGACTGGTTTTCCTGCCCATCACACCACAGGAGCAATTTCATAGAATTACAGGATCTTAGAATGATTTGGTTTGGAAGACACTTCAAAATTCACCTAATTCAACCTCCCTGCCATGGGCAGGGACACCTTCCACTAGAATTTGCCATGTTCTACCTGCCAAGAATTTTCTCCACTGAATTATGGTGAAAGGGCACTGAAGGATGTCAAACAGCCAACTTCTGCTTGGTCACTTTTCTTGTTGGTGAACTTGGAGCATTAGAAGTGGCTGAACAGATCTCTTTTTTTTTTTTTTTTTCTTTAAATTTTGAAGGAAAAAAAAAAAAGAGATGTTCATCTCAGACCTTGCACGCCACATTTCAGCAAGGAGTGAATTTTTACGGTCAAATTACAAGCCCCTGAAAATAGGAGTTTGTAATGGAAAGGCTGATACAACCATAACTATGGTATTGCAACTGCATCACTATAAGAAAATTGGCTTAGATAATATACCCTTCTGGAATGACTGCAGTTCTAAATGATCCTGCATCTCCATAAATCTAAGCTAACTCAGTAATTCAAAATTACTAAAATTTAAGTTTAGTAGCAATAAGCAATACACTTATGGCTATTGCTATAATAACCGCTGGTCTGTGCTCCTTTATTTCACAGCAGGTGGTCTTTGGGCTGGTTTGCAGCCAGAATGAAAATACTTCCAACTAATTGAAAACTAATTCCTGAAGTTGAGCAGAGGCACATTTCCAAACTTTCACACAATTCCCTTTCACTAACAAAGAGCTTGGTTATTTGGAGGTTTATTTTTCCTTTCCCCTTTTCTCTTTAATCAGTGCCTAAGCATATTGTCCCTTTTTACACTGTTTTATACTAATATATTATATGATGACAGCTGACTCACTGTATTTCTGCAAACTGTCAAGGGAAATGCACTGAGGAACATGTAAGTTCCTCTAAATACACTGGGTCCCTTTACATCATCCTGCTCCCCCCCACGTCTCTTACACACCTAAAATTCCAAATGCTGAAATCTCATGCCTGAGCCTCCTGTCAGACTGATCAGCTTCATGCAGGCATGACTTTAGTGACTGATTCAGGCCGCCAGCAAATGAGAAGAAAATGAGGTTAATAAAGACTAATTCCACAATTTTGCAGAGTTTGAAATCTCATTTTTCTTTATCTGAAAGTCATTGAGGAGCTGGAGCATGTCCAGAGAAGGGAATGGAGCTGGGAAAGGGTCTGGAGCACAGGTCTGAGGAGGAGCAGCTGAGGGAGCTGGGAAAGGGGCTCAGCCTGGAGAAAAGAAGGCTCAGGTGGGATATTCTGGCTCTGCACAGCTCCCTGACAGGAGAGGACAGCCAGGTAGGGGTCAATCTCTTCTCCCAGGTAACAAGAACCAGAAAGAGAGGAAAAAGGTCTCAAGTGGTGACAGAGGAGTTTTAGGTTGGATATTAGGAAAAAATAAAATTATAGAAAGTGTGGTAAAGCTCGGCACTGGAGCCGAGTGTCAAGAGAAGTTGGGGAGTTGCCATTCCTGGAAGTGTTCAAACAAGATGTGGATACAGCACTTAAAGACATGGTTTCATGGTGAACATGGTGGTGGTCTAGTTGGGCAGTTGGACTGCATGATCTTAAAGTTCTTTTTCAACTTTAATTCTGATGATGTTGTGAGAGATGCAACACAGCATCTATATCCTTTCATGACAGGGTGAGGCATAGAGTCATAGAATGGTTTGGGTTGAAAGAGCCCTTAAACATCATCTCATTCCAACATCCTGCCATGAGCTGGGACACCTTGCTCTAAACCAGGTTGCTCACAACCACATCCAGCCTGGTCTTGAACACTTCCAGGGATGGGACATCTTGCTGTGGTCCAGAAATAAACTTTTGATAAACTGGCTCAGTTATTTAATCATTCAAGATGCAACTATAATAATAAAAAAAAAAGTTGGGAACTAGTTCTTCCATTCTTTAAACTCATGTATGTTTGTTTTAAGGACTCCTTGATCTACAGCCACAATACAATCCCCCAGGAAGGAAAATGTGAATCTGTGGTCTTGATGGGGGTGGTATTTTTTGCTGCCAACATTGCATGGGACTCTGTGAAAGACACTTAACAAAATCCTGTTAGCTGTGTCCCATCAGGCTCAGGAAGGTGATCCTGTCTCTCTGCTCAGCCCTGCTGAGGCACATCTGGGCTGCTGTGTCCAGTTCTGGGCTCCTCAGGACAAGAGAGACATGGAGCTCCTGGAGTGGGTCCAGTGCTGGGTGGCAAAGATGATGGAGGGACTGGAGCATCTCCCTGAGGAGGAAAGGCTGAGGGAGCTGGGGCTGTTCAGCCTGGAGAGGACACACAGCTGAGAGGGGCCCTCAGCCCTGGGTGTCCCTGTGTGCAGGGAGGGCTCAGAGCAGGGCCCAGGCTCTGCTCCAGGGCCCAGCAATGGCACCAGGGGAACAGACAGGGACTGATCCCAGCAAATTCCACCTGGACAGGAGGCGGAACTTCTTTACTGTGCAGTGACCAAACCATGAAGAGAGACAAAAGAGGGTGTGCAGTCTCCCTCACTGGGGATATTCCAGAAATGTCTGGACACAATCCTGAGCCCCACGCTCTGGGTAATTCTGCTAGAGCAGGGGATTGGACCAGAGGAGCAACTGTGGTCCCTTCCAGCCTTACCCATTCTGTGTTGGGATAAGCCAGCAATTGATTTATCAAGTCAACCGAGTTCTGCTTCTCAGACTGCCTCACTAGAAACCCTACAGGGTCATTATTATTTCATAGAATCATAGATTTATAAAATGTGCTGAGTTGGAAGGGACCCACAAGGATCATTTGTTCCCACTCCTGGCCTAGTACAGAACACTCCAAATCCCACCCTGTGCCTGAGAGTGTTGTAAAAACACTTCTTGAGCTCTGTCAGCCTTGGGCCATGACCACTTCCCTGGAGAGCCTGTTCCAGTGCCCAGCCATCCCCTGGGTGAGGAACTTTTTCCTAATATTGATCTTTAACCTCCCCTCACACAACTTTCAAGCTACTTTCCACTTATCCTGGTCACCCATTATTTTGTTCTGTGGTTTCAGGAGGCAAAGAGCTGCTGCACTTTGACTGCAGTTTACAGTCTCTTATCCATCACACACATGTTGGTATGAGGGAGGGTGGGAGTGTAAAAAGCTGGGGATAGGATGTTCCTGCAAAAGCATTGTGCTGTGTAAATGAAAGTGATCATTGAGTCACTAGTTTTTTTCAGGTGACCTTTCTAAATAAAGCTTGCATGGGAATTTTTGAATATCTAATAGATAGCTGGGAATGCTTCAGGTACTAATTTTCTGAATTCAAAGATATAGAATTTTCTTGTTTGTTACAGAATAAGGCTTAATCTCATATTCAGAAGTCAAAATACAAGGACATTTTCAGACATTTTAAAAGCCTCTGAAGGCTTGGCTCTGAACCTCAACCCTACATGTGAATAAACTGTGTGGGTTGACCTCCACGGAAGGAGTTGATGAGATAACAGTTACCATGGAATCATAGAATCATAAAATGGCTTGGGCTGGAAGGGACCTTAAGGATCATTTTGTTCCACCCCCCTGCCATGGGCAGGGACATCTTCCACTATCCCAGGTTGCTCCAAGCCCCATCCAACCTGGCCTTGGACATTTCCAGGGATGGGGCAGCCAGAGTTGCTGTTGGCAGTCTGTGCCAGGCCCTCACCACCCTCATAGGGAAGAATTTCATCCAAACCTTAAAGCTATTTGCTCTTGTCCTGACACTCCATGCTTGCAAAAAGTCCCTATCCAGTTCTCATGGAGCCCTTTTAGGCACAGGAAAGGGCTTTAAGTTCTCTCCAGAGCCTTCTCTTCTCCAGGCTGAACAGCCCCAACTCTCTCAGCCTGTCCCCACAGCAGAGACAGCCCTTTGATCACACGGGTGGCCTCCTCTAGCCTCATTCCTGCAAGTGAGCTTCCTTCTTGTGCATGGGCCCCCTGGCTGGATGCACCTGATTCCAGGTGGTGTCTCACAAGAGCAGAGCAGAGGGGAAGAGCTCCTGGGCCCAGAATGGAAAACCTTATCAAAAAGGGCTCATTCTCTGCCCCTCTGAAGTCTTCCCTTGTTGATGAACCACAGTAAGACTTTATCCTTCCCTCAGAGCCTTTTTTCCCCTCCTCTAGCAGGATGAAAATCTGGGGAAGGAGGAGTTTTAATAGAGAAAACACTACATAATTTAGAAGGCAAGTACAAAAACACAAGTAGGGCATTTGTGTAGAAACGAAAATAAGAGTTTCCATAAGAGCCAAGGTGAATGGCAGAGAAAGCCCTGGGCTGGTGAATCATCTTCCTGCTCTCAAAAATGAAGACATTTGCAAAGCCCAACTGTCAGTGCCTGGTTGGTGAGCAAAAGAGTCTGAATTCATCAAATAAAAGGACAAATTCTCTACCAATGGAAAACCACCATGCTGTTGACTTCAAGTCAAACTGTGCCAACTTGTGAATTCATCCCAAACCGGTAGCTCAGCTCTCTTTGGTAATGACCTTGAATAGATTCAGATTGGTGTGAAATAGATGGAAAATGGTCTGTAGCCTGTTATCAGTGCATTTCCCTACTCCCAGCCTTTAATCCCATGAGAGTAGCAGAAGCGAAAAGGTTTCAAACTTCTTATGAAAATATTTTTCCACCATGCCTGTTCCCTAGCCCTGTCTGTTCTCCTTTCTCTCTGCATAAGCAGTTTTAGACTTTATTTAAGTGTCGCATTTCCAAGCGTTCACGACTCTGTACAAAGCTCGTCACACATCACTCATGCCTTATTTCACGGGTTGAGCTGGTAATTAGCATATTTCACAATTAGCCAGTGTATTTGCTTTGCTAATTTCATTCCATGATGAAGGTGCTAACTTGGCGTGAAGCTGTAATGTACTGGTTGATTTATTAAGCTTCCTCTGATGGATGAAAATCACATGCTGTGCCTTTACTGTCGGGGAAAGTTAACAACATCCATTTGTAAGAGATGGTATTTGAAAAGTGATGTTGGTGTGATTGAATGTGTGAATCTGTAATGAAGCCAAGTCAGATAGCTCCTTCCCCATAAAATAGTATTCAACTTCTGTGGTGGCTCCTTTTTGAAACTGGGCTTTTCTGCCCAGATTCCTCCCCTGAACTATGCAAGTACCAAATACTCAGCAGGTGTTTAGCACTCAGGTTTGTTTCCAGCTCCTGTTTTCCAACAACTGTAGAGGAGTCAAGTGCCTAAACCCTCCAAGAGTCAGAATCCTAGACTGAGTGCTGAAAGGACAAAGCATTTGCTGTTCTTTTCTTAACAAAGCTGCACATAAAATGAATAATTGACAAATCAGTCAATTTATCCATCAGATCACAGGTTTTCAAGACATCTTTTTGAGAGAGAACTCGCTTGTCCATGGCCTTTAGTTGTGAAACTTGGTGCAGTTATGTCCACATACTCTTCACCTTTCTAAAGAAAAAAATTATTTTGTAATTTTAACTATAATGTTAAATTAATTTTGGTGAGTCAATTCTTTGTCCACAGAGCCCATGGGTAGACAACATGGGAGAGGGCTGGCATAGGGAAAGCTTCTGTGTTTTCATGACCAGTGCGTGATGTGATGTAGGAATACACGTGATGCTGGGCAGTGATGATGGGAGGAGCAGCTGAAGCAATTTTTTTCTCTGCTAATTCTGCATTTTGCTTTTTTAGGATTCAAAGGACCTTTTCTACTCCAACCTGCTTGGTTAGCCAGTCTGTATGTAACAAATTTTTTTGTCCATACTTTAAATATCCCTGATTTAAGCACATTCCAGAGAGGATCCACACTCACCTGAAGCAATGTTTCTTGTAGAAGGATCCCACCTCACCTCATACTATTCTGTGGCTTATGGTTGAGCTATATTAAATCCATTCTCCTTTCAATGTCCCAATATTTTCCTTGATTATTTTAACACCTCTAAAGATTATGTGTTGTCTGGAGAAATGTTTTTGAAAGAGCACTTTGAAACTTCAGATGTCTGTACACCCAGACAAGACAGACTAAGTTCAATCTTTCTCTTAAGCCATCACATTTTATTTTCTATCTGCATTTTATCCGTGCATCAGATACGAGCTATTGACAAATCAGCATTAACCTGTCTTGTCAGCAGAGTTTAGGCTTTCAAAAAAACCTGATTGTTCTGTATCAGAATTTGCATGTTTCACTACAATGGGAAAGCAGAATGAAAAAGGAGAGAAAGGGTTGCTAAGGCAAAGATCACAAGAATTAAACTACTCAGAATGAGGATTAACTTAATTTAAGTGTTAAGTAAAATTCTGCTAATGAAGTCAGCATGAACTGATGATTTTCATGTTTTGTTCTGATTTTTCTGCGTCTTCATTCTCTCTGTGCTGAGTTCATCTTTGCTTTGTAAAGCACACACACACATGATTTTGTAACAGTACTAATAAAACCAAAAACTTGGATTCAGGAAAAATTCCAGCAAAATCTAAGCTCTATGTTTACTTCTAAGGATGTGTGCACCTCCCCAGTCAGGAACATGCTTAATGCTGTCACCTTCAGCAGCTCAAAGACAAACACATATTTGGAACAGGCTGTTTTCCTGAACAACATGCTTGCTCCTTCCTGAATTATATTAGCAGGTTTGGGACCAGGGTACTGCTCTCCTGCACAAGTGAAAGCAGTTCAGCTGGGAAATATCCAGTCTTTCCCAGTGAAAAGCCAGCGAAATATATTGCATCAGGAACATTACTGTCCATACTGACTCTGGAATGTCCTTCCACCAAAATGCTTTCCTGAGTCCCTCGCTCCCCCTTACTCCCCTCTCACCACCCCATCCTAACCCCTTCAAGCTCCTTTTATTCCCTGGCTCTCGCTGATTCTGTAACTCAGCAGAAGGCAGGAGCTGCTGTTTCACACAAATGTCGCCTCAGTTCACACTTCCAGCTGGGCTTAGAGACCACAGTCATTAATTACTGTTACTCATGTTGTTGTTTATGCTCCAAGACCTGCTTTTTCACCCCAAAAAGAGTTACAAGAAGCTTAAGAGATGCCACTTGGCCAAGCTTATATCACCAAGGAGTTTGTGTGTCTCAGTATATTAAAGGTACCTTGACTGCTTTTTTGACTGATTTTTTGCACTGCTGATTAGCTTTAACTGGCCAAGAACCTAACCCACCCACCAGATATGAAGTATTACAGAGAAAGAAGGAAATAATTTTCTCTAGGTCATGGTAAATACATCTTTTAAAAAATATATTACCAGGAGTTGCTTAATTCACTTAATCTGTCCAAGTGTTAGCTATGTGCTGTTGTAATTATATGTCATATGGACAGAAACATTTTATTTTAATGTTTTTAGGTTTAAGACAACTCTAAATATTTTTCTGTAATTAGCAAGCAAGCGAGGTATATTCCTCCTGCATTTTATATGAAAAATAAGGACTGTTTATGTTCTTAACATATGTCATTTATTACAACTGATTTGGTTATCACAATTTCAAATCACATCTCCATAAAGGAACTGAGCCACCACTGGGGCAGCCAACAGGCAAATTTTAAAATTCATGGATTTTCAGGCCTGAAGGCCATCACTACCTTTCTTAATTTTTCTTAGTCCATTAGCTGGACATGGATTACAGAAAAGAAGACTCTTTTGCAGTAGTAGTTCCCTGGATGGGTGAGACCAATGTTTCCATGAGATTTTGACATCTTTTGCTGAAGAAATTTAGCCCAAGCCATTGAAATGAGTCTGACTCCAAACTGTTCTCTGTGATCAGGTGAGGAATGTGCTGGATCTCCTACTGAGACTGAAAATGGCTAGGACTAAAACTAGAATTACCCCATAGCCGATGTTTTTTTTAAAAGAAGGACTTCACCACTACTCTCAGCACTCCAGTACCAAGCAGAAATCCTTTTGCATTTCTCCTGCACAAAATACAGTAATGCAGTACTTGAAAATGCATCAGAGAACAGGGGTGAGCAGGGGAAGAGGGAATTTCTGAGACCTCACAAGTTGAATGATCCCAACTGGAGGTTTGTTAATGATCTCAACATTTGGAGCTGACCCTTGATGTTTGCAATCAGCAGGAAGCAAGGCTGGTAATAAAAGGTGCTGGTAATAATAGGGGCAATGCATGATACAATATCCAGGGAAGTGGGTAAAGGCAGGGAGATGGATCAGTTCTGTGGATAGGGATGCCTGCTTAATAGAAGTTTTAATGCACGTGACTTCAAGTCTGACCAACAATGTGCATAAACTCAAGTGGGGAAGGCCTGGCCCCTGGTTCCTGCCCTTCTTTTCCACCATTAATCTACTATCCAATTGCTTAATTTCATCATTCCTGTATTAATCTCTAGGTGCCTTAGGCCTGCATCATTTTAGAGGCAGGGATGGGAAATGGGTGGGAAATCTTACAAAATAGAAATGAGACTGCATGGCAGGACAGATACAGTGATATAGCAATAGGACAAGGGGGGTGGCTTAAAGCTGAAGAAGGAGAGATTAGATATTAGCAAGAGATTCTTTCCTGTGAGAGTGGTGAGGGCCTGTCACAGGCTGCCAAGAGAAGCTGTGGCTGTCTCATCTCTGGAAGGGCTCAAGGGCAGTTTGGATGGGTCTTGGAGCAAGGTGGTCTAGTGGAAACTGTCCCTGCCCATGGCAGGAGGTTGGAACTGGATGAGCAACTTTTTTTGAGGTCCCTTCCATCCCAAACCATTCCATATGTGTTTCTAGAGAGTGAGTCTCCTGTGAGACAGGTGAATCCATAAGTCTGTTGGGGTAGAAGTAAAGGGGTTGGGTCAGTCAGGCTGCCAGCTGGGGAAAGGTGCAGACCAAAGCTGAGTGCTGCGTCTGAAGATGTGTCTTGCCACCAATAATAACATATCCTGTTGTGAAGCCTAATATGAAGGTTGGACTTTATGATCTTGGAAGCCTTTTTTGTCCTGAATTATTTTGATTTTTAGTCTTATGATCCCATGACTGACTGAGTCTTGGGGGATGGGAGGAGGAGGGATGGGACAGTGGTGAGTGGGCAGGAAAGAGCAGGACAGTTCCTGTGGCTTGAAACCTTTCCTCTCTTCAGCATCTGAGTTCTCACTGAAGCATTTACTGGCAGTTTCTGGGAGAAAAGAATGAAACTGTCACTATCCTGTTTGTGAGGAGGCAAAAGAGTGGCGTGGGGGACAGCAAGGTGTAGAATCTGCAATGAAGCAGGGTTTGCTCTTCTGTGCATCCTGCAAGGCTGTCCTTCATGAAGGACATTCATCTTTCAACAGCAGCAGCCATGGAGAGAAACACCAGAGGAAGGAGATGAAACTTCTGCTGTCTCTGACTTCAGTTTATCAACTTCAAATTTCATGATGTCCCACAGGGAAAAGTGCCAGGTTCTGCTTTAGGGTCACAACAACCCCTGAAGCACTACAGGCTGAGCCAGAGTGGCTGGAAAGCTGGAAAAGGATCTGAGGGTGCTGGTGACAGTGACTGAACACGACCCAGGTGTGTTTGGGTGGCCAATAAGGCCAAAGACACCTGTGCTGTACCAGCCAAGGTGTGGTAGCAGGGCCAGGACAGTGACTGTCCCATGTGCTGGGCACTGCTGAGGCCACACCTCAAATCCTGGATTCAGTTCTGGGTCCCTCAAGACAAGTCAGACATTGAGGGGCTGGAGTGTGTCCAGGGAAGGGAACAGAGCTGGGAAAGGGGCTGGAGCACAGGTCTGAGGAGGAGAAGCTGAGGGAGCTGGGGCTGTTCAGCTGTGAGAAACAAAGACTTGGGGATCTTCTTCATCTTTGCAACTCCCTGACAGGAGGGTGCAGCCAGGTGGGGGTCGGGCTCTGCTCCCAGGGAACAGGAGAGAGGACAAGAGCCAATGGCCTCAAATTGTACCAGGGATATTTAGACTGGATATTGGAAACAATTTCCTCATTGAAAGGATGGTTAAGCATTGGAACTGGCTGCCAGGGGAAGTGTTGGAGTCACCATTTCTGGAAGTGTTTAAACAACACGTGGATGTGGCACTCGATGATCTCAGAGGCCTTTTCAAACTTTGACGATTTGATGTTTCCAAACCAACCAGAATTGTTCCGTTTCCCGTAAGCTCCCCCGGCGCCACTAGATGGTGCTTTTAGCTGCTAAAACCCGCAGTGCTCGCAGGCACGGAACAACCACTCAGGAACTGCAGAGCTTCGGGGAACAGGGATTTTTACAGAACAGAAAACTTATCCCGCATGAAGACAGAGAGGTAGAAACGCGGATATAGCCATAAAAAAAAAAAAAAAAAAAAAAAAAAAAAAAAAAAAAAAAAAAAAAAAAAAAAAAAAAAAGGCTTTGCGCTGGATTTTCAGCAATATTGGATATCGGTCCCTGGCTATCCTGGCAGCTGCTGGCAGCGAGGGACAATCTGGTTTGTCACAGCAGCGCCTTTTGGCGGTGGCACTGGCCGGGCTCCACCGGGGCTGCTCAGGCTGGAAAGGCTCGGCTCAGCCCTGGAAAGGCTGTATGAACACAGATTGCCCTGGAAGCGCCCTTCCTTGTGTTTTTGCAGCCTCCCAGACCATCTGGCTCTCGGCTCGGACAGCAGCCAGCGGGATGCAGGGGCTGGGCAGCTCTGGGGAACCCAGCATGTCCCAGAACCACCACGGAACCACCAGGTGTCCCAGCAGCACAGCCATCCCTGGGGATGCAGGTGCATTAGGAAAAGTCTCCAGGGCTCCTTTGTTTATTTGATAGTTGTCAAGGAATACATAAAAGCATCACTGATTTCTCCTCAACTCTCACTTCTTTTTACAGGCTCAGTCCTGGCCTGGCTGATGCTGCTTCTCTCCAGTCTTAAGGGGCTGGACAGAAGATAAAATTGCAAAGTTTAGATCAGGAGGCTGGTGTTTCCTACAGTGTGGGTCCATCAGTTTTTATTTTCCATCTGAAGAAAATATGGCACCTCTCTTGAGAGCCATCCCTCCGCAGAGAAGAAGTCTGGACTTGTCCCACACTGGGGAAAGTTTAATAAACCTGTTTATTTCACTGCTGCTTGTTGTAAAAGAGGGGAAGCAGATACTGTAGTCAGAATGTCTGGAACTGTCAGCTTAATCTGATTAATGTCGCCTGGAGAGAATAAGGAGCTTCTGCTGTAACAGGATGGGGAAGCACTGACTAGCCTGATGTGAGAACAGCTGCTCAAAGGCTCCATCCTTCTCAGCTGGCACTGTCTACTACCAGATTAGCTCTGTTACACCCAAGTAGATTCTGTTAAATAATACACAGCACTGCACTGGAAGTTGTGTCTGCCCCATGCCTGGAAGTGTTCAAGGCCAGGTTGGATGGGGTTTGGAGCATCCTGGCCTATCAAAAGGTATCCCTGCCCATGGCAGGGGGTTTGGAAATAGGTGATCCTTAACGTCCCTTCCAAACCAAACCACTCTCAATTTCTCTGATTTTGAGATTCAGTGATTCCACGATGGTACACACTGGATAATCAAGTTACTATATTTTGAAGATAATTTTAATTTCCTATCTCAGGAGTAAATCTAATAAAAACCCTCTTGATGTTCAAACAGTACCCATCTTTTATTATTTCAAACAGAGGAAACAACTCCTTTTATTGAAGCAGTTCAGTTGTTGCAGTGATACATTGCTCTCCATTTCACATCACTTTTCTCCTTTCATAAAACCTTCCCAGACAAACTATGGAGAAAAAAACCATTTCTATAAGAAGGTCACAAACAATCAGAAAGTACTGATATTTTACAGGTGCCCTGAGCACAATCCCAACAAATTAAGACCTTTACTGTTGACTTTGGAATTTTATAGATTTATAAAGGGATGGTTACAATTTCTGACATCCTTTGTGCAGTACAGCAATAATATCTCAATATCAATATACCACTGAATTATCCTAAACCCCCCTGAAGTTGCATGAGAGTAGATATTCCACAAAGACAGGCTGATTTAAAGGAACCAAGATGAAATATTAGAGATGTTCATCCTTTTGTGCTAAATACATGTGCAGTGCTCTGCTGTGATTAGTCTGGCTTTGTCATGGACCGTTTATTCATTGTTATTCCTTCCTCAGCTGAAGAGAAAATGAATTCCATAAAGGAACGTGGAACATTCATTTATTATTTATTTTATAACTGGGTTATGGACTTCACAACATATTCAAGCCAACTTGCTAGGACAGCAACAAAGGAAGCCTGAAGGAGATAGATATTTTCTCATGTTAGACTTTTCTAAAACAGAAGAAACATTTACATGGTAAAGACAAAGCCACCATTTACATTCCAAATTCAAATAACAGTAATAATATTTTCTGGCTCCAGATTTATGTTTCCATCTGGCTGAAGTGACTTGGCAACCAAAAGCATAAGCTTTGTTTCAATTCTTGGTATCAACAAGTACCCTTAAGGCATATTAGGGAGGTATGACAAAAATCTAGTGAATGCCAAAAGCAGTGAAGCCTATAAATTGGCTTGCCAGCATGAGAGAAATATAATCTGCATTTTGTAAGTATGAATACAGAACAAGCCCTGGCATTGCAAGCCGCTGTCAGTCAGGAGGAACTTCCTACTTCTTTTCAGAATATATTTTATTTTATGCCAATTTATTTTTGCAGCATGATTTACTGAACAGAGGATTAAGCACAATGGTGTGGCATAAAACAACGTATGTGTAGTCTTTGAATACAGATTTTCTTATTCCACACCACTGCACTTAGCCCAGCATTCCTTGAGGAATGGATAACTAAGAATGAGTTAATCTCAGAGCTTTCTTGGGCATTAATTTTATTGTCCTAAAAGTGACTTAAGAGTATTTAAAAGCCTTCTGTAATTACAAGACCTTCATCCACGGTGTCTGTGTATCAGAGACCTTGGCCTTGGATACGAAATCTTCATTGATGCCTTTGGCAGAATTTGAATCAAAATTTGATTCAAATAAGAAATGGAACCCATTACTGTAAAGTGGAGAATAATGAATTGTGCTCTGGGATGACCCTGCTTGAGCAGGGAGGTTGGATCAGATCAACCCACCAGTGGTCTCTTCCAACCTTACCCATTCTGTGATTTTGTGATTCCATACTGGATCTTCTCCCTTTGTTTGGGTGTGTCTGTTATTTAAGCTGTTCAGTTCAGTGCTGTTTCCACTACTTTCTACATCATGTTTTCATTGTTAAATGGCTGTGTTCTGGTTTCCAGTGGCTATGGAAGCAGGTAAGAGGGTGAACTGAGGCTGGAAGACATCAGTGGTAGGTAGAATTTGAAATATGGGTATTGCAACAAATCCTCTGAGACCTTTTTAAGAGAAACCCATCAGCTGTCTGATCTGTCATTCTGTGACTCCTGAACAGTCTGGATGAAGACATCACCTAATCTGCCATGGATTTGTGCTGGGTGAGCACTGCTGGTAAATCTGGCTCTGCTGAAAGCAAATGAACCAGTGGAAGCTGCTGAAACTTCCACTGCCAAATAGTCCAGGAATCTGGCTACATATCCATGCTCTGATCCCATGGTGTGAAGCTGGACACATGAATGCTTTGGTATGTGACATACTGGGCCTTGGAGCTTGGCCTCCTCCATTTGAAAGAGTCAGACATAAAATAGTTCCAGATGCTGATTTTTGTTGGTTTTGTCGTTTTGGTGCTGCTGTTTTGTTTGTTTGGGGGTTTTTTTGTTTAGTTTTTGGTTTTTTTTCACTTTGTCTTTCTCTGAGTTACAGGACTGATCTTTTGTAGAAGGCCTCCCTCGTCTCCTGTTATTTAATAGAAGTTTTTCATGTCTTTCAGCTGAAAGACATGAATGGGAAAAGCTTAACACAACCATCTTTCCCCTCTGACCAAATTTTTATTTTTGTCAAGATTTACCTCAGAGGACAGTGATGGGGCTGAGATCACCTACTGCACCAGGAGCCTGAGCTACGTTTGCTGTCATTTCCAGGCTGTGGCCCTGAATACAATGAAACTCTTGGGAGTTATTATTTTCTTATTATGCAATTTATTGAATCCCACTGAATAACAGACAAACTGCAGTAGATTTTCAAGTTCATCAGGTCCAAGCAGGCTTTCAGCCTCCTGAACTGTTTGGAGGTAGAGATTATAGAGAGAAAAAAAACCAGAACTTGAACTCTGAGACAAATGTCTCTTTCTCTTTTTGCTGCCTTACAGTAGAACAAGTGTCTAGAGACATTTCTCAGTCCGTCTCAGCAGTGCCATTGTGTTTGCCATGCCTTCTCCTGCCCTGAGTCCAGTTTCCCAGGGCTGTTCCAGGCTTTGCCTACAACCCTTCTCCCCTTTCCATTGTCCTAGGGCAGGACAAGGCAGACCCTTTCCCAGTCTTCCCTGGAGTGATGGAAGCTCAAAAGTCCCAGGGAATAAATCCTGGCTGATTGCCTTCTGGGCTACACCACAAGAAGTGTAGCCAGAGGGTCAAGGGAGGGGATGCTCCCCCTCTACTCCACTCTTGTGAGAGCCACACCTGGAGCACTGCACCCAAATCTGGGTTCCCTGGTACTGGAAAGACATGGACCTGTTGGAGTATGTCCAGAGGTCCTTCTCCTGTAAGTAAGGCAGAGAGAATATTTTCATGAGAGCCTCTAGTAAGAAGAAAAGGAGAAGTGGACAAGGAGCAATTGTTTTAAACTAAAAGAGGAAAGTGTTGGATGAAATATGAGAAAGACATATTTAAAAATTAGGGTGGTGAGGCCCTGGCACAGGTTGCCCAGAGAAGCTGTGGCTGCCTCATCCCTGAAAGTGTTCGAGGCCAGGCTGGATGGGGCTTGGAGGAACCTGGGAGAGTGGAAAGTCTCCCTGCCCATGGCACAGGGGTTGTCACTTGATGATCTTTTAGGTCCCTTCCAGTCTAAATCATACTATGAGTCTACATTCCTATAAAGGAATGTAAGAGATAGAAGGTACTTTCTGGAGACAAAGAGACTGCCAGTCTCCTGAGTGTTCTGTGGTCCCACTGCAACTTCACAGTGTGATCAGGGGGAAGTTAAGGAAAGGAAAGGAGAGGGGAAAAGCAGTTTCAACCATGAAATAAGTTCCTGAAGTCTTTCACTGCTCTTCAAATCTTCATCATAACTTCTTGGTCTCACCCCAAAGCCCCCCTTCACATCCCTGAAACTTCCTGCAAACCCACATCTTCATTCAGAACCCTACTGATCCTTCTTGTCACCCATCATCACATCGATCTCCATAAAAACCTCCACACTGCTGTCACAGCCACAAAATGTGATTTTTTTTTGCCTAAGACGTGTCAAATCAGCTGCGTACAAGGCGTAGGAAAAAGATTTAAGATGCCACAACAGCCTTGGAGAATCACTAACAGTTGCAAACACGGGATTCCAAGTGAGCACAAGTGCTCCTGAACATCTGTATTTGTATGTGTGCATGCACAGTGGGGTGCATCATACAGCCTATGTGGCAGAGACTGATACTGCTCCAAGACTTGTCTTACCTTTCTAATTAAGTAGTAAAGGAATTAAATTGCGACGGTTTTTGCACCTGTTTTGACTTTCCTCTTTATGACAAAACCCAGATCAATTTGTGTGGGTTCATTGAAAAAGGGACTGGTCTCAGTTTGAAAGAAAATATGGTTGGTAAAATCAGAGTTCCCTCATTCCCTTTGTTTTCAGTCTTCCAGATGTATTTTCTGCAGCTGGACAGAGAAATACAAGAAACAAAATCAGATGTGCTCCAGGAAATATCCCTTTCCCAATGAGACTGCACCCAGTTACAGGAGCTTTTTTCTGAACACTGACTGAACTAAAACTGACAGAAAATTTAAATTGATGTACATAAACTTTATTAAACATCCAATTAGGATGATATTAATTGCAACCAGGAGTTCTCTTTCCCTGACTATACAAAGGGTCTAGATGAAGAACTTAAAAGAGATTTACAGCCCATGTCTAAGGTAGAGGAAATGGATCCTGCCTTCAGTGACTCTCCAGATGTTCAATTCTCAGCCTCTATACCAGGGATATATGCTTAAAAATATGCTCCAAAAAATATCAGTTGAAATTTAGCTATAGCATTGATATGTTACAATTAGAGAAGAATGGGAAGGTGGAAGAAATATCACCAAAGTCATAAGATATGAGGACTTTCATTGGCTATTTTTTTTTAATTTAATCGTGATTGAACTGCTAATATTCTGGTTTTATTACAATAAAACGTATTGCTTACTTTTCTTAGAGGCTCAGGTGTTCTAGAAGGATTTAACATGAAGAACCATTCACCCAGACTTCATTGTGCTGGAGGAATAGTTGAGTTAATTCTAGTCAAATACTCCCTCACTCTTGCTCTCCCCCTTTCTCTCTGTATATATATATATATATATATATATATATATATATACATATACATACATATATATGTATACACAGTATTTTGTTGCTATAGGTAGTGATATAGGCACATATTATGGCTACATGGAAGTAAAATGACATACAAATAAAGCAGCTCTTCCAGAAAGGAGAAGGTTGTTACAGATTAACCAAAATTTACAATTAAATGGGAAGCCCTGGTCAATGATCCATATTTCCCTCTCTTTCCAAACATCCACCCACTCTGCTCAGCACTTTGCTAATGTTAATTTATTCATCCTCACTGCAGTACTGAATCCCTTTCACTCCAGTTGGGCACTGAGCAAGCAACAAAGGGACAAGTTTCTATAGGGACACCAGGATGAAAATGAAATCAGGAGTCAAAAGTAGAAATTGTTTGTGCTGGGGTTGAAAACATCAAACATTTAACCTTCAATTTAGGAGGAAAAGAAACACAGCCCTTTCCCTACACATTTTTTTCAATGTATTTTAGTCACTGAAGTGCCATGGGGAAGTGGAACATTGCCAGCAACATCCAGGAGCTTCTGTCACAGATATTTATTACATTAATTACACTTTATTTCATTAAAATAGCACCCAGGATTCCCTGTGGAGTACAGTCTCTGTGTTACACATAAAGCACATTCAGAGGATGATGAGGAGGTCTGCTTCCTTAAATGACAGGGCAAAGGAATGGCATGTTTGTGAGTCAAACCTGAACCTAGTCAGGAATTCCAACACTAACTCTTCTGTGATTCTTTGAAATGGACATTCATCTGCTTGTTTGGTTTATGGTATACCAGCCTCTGGGGAATTTTATTGTTAAAAAACAGAGACATTTACAGCTCTGAAATTACTTTAGGTTGACTAGAGGGGTTGGAAAACAGATTTTTTAAAATATAACCACTGATTCTTTGTAAGTTCCAATTTATATATGCAAAATACTTTCTCAGTTCAACAAAGTGTGTGCCAACACCCACTGGCTCTGTTTAAAACACAAATGAGATTTTGTTATCTGTGGACCAAGACATTATAATGGAGCAATCCCTTAAAACACCTCCTAGTTCTAATTATAGAAGAAGATCACAGAATCATTAAAGCTGGAAAAAAACTTTCAAAATCATGAAGTCCAGCCTTTAACTGAGTATCACCATGAACCATATCCCACCTGCTCATTTTCTGAACACTCCCAGGAATGGTGACTCCACCACTTCCCTGGGATAACTGTTCCAATCCCTAACTACGCTTTCAACGAAGAAATGCCTAATATAAAAAAAAATCATATAAGTCTGCAGCTGGAGAGGTTTATCCAAGCAGTTTTCTTGCATGATTAAGCAAGAAGAGACTCTGCTTTCCTTGCACTGACTTTATAGAAATGAAGTTGGTACTTAAAAATAGACAAAATTTATGTTTTCAAAGTCATTGACTTTGACATAGGTCAAAGTTAAAAGCACAGTCAGCCTGAAGTGAGATAAATTCAATGACAAGGATAACAAGAGTTTTGGCATTTTTATCATTTCATTGGAGTTTTGAACACACCTATCCAGGTAGTAAAAGCTGATAGTTTTGAACATAGAATACTAGGATGGTTTAGGCAAAAAAAGAACATTTAAAAGTCATCTAGTTTAGCCCCTAACATTACTGTTCTAGTTATCCAACCTTGATCTCAACCATATTTCATTTTCTACATAAAATAACCTCATAATATCTTGAGGATATTCAGATATCAAATATGTGGATGGTATTTCTGTGTATGTGAAAACAGGAAAAGAGTAATAATATCTTACTAAATAAATCACTTTTTAAACAGAAATAACTCATTATTAAAGTTTTTTTTTAAGCCTTATTAGAGTCAAGAACTCCAAGATTTGGGTCAGAGACTAACTTTTCTCATTGAGAAAATTCCTGCTCAATTCCACAATGAGTAGGAGGCTGGATTGTATGACTCCAGAATTCCTTCTTTGTGTCAATACCTTCAGAGAACATTCATCCAAACAAGCAAGACGTCAGCCAGGATATCTGATGTTCCTTTTCCACCTCAGTGATTTAGTCACTGCTCCTACCTCACACTTGTTCCTATGTCCTAGGAGCACCACATTGCTGACACAGATGATGGTATCTCCTTTTAAATTGTGTTTCCTTGGGTTTTTTTATAAGCACTGGTAGTTCCAGAATATACCAATTTAGTGGGGTTTTAATGTTTTTTTTATTTTTTCAAAGACGCAGAATTAAAAAAAAAAAAAAAAATAAAATCAAGAGTCTAAATTCTAGTGCAACATCCAGAAATTTCCCACCTCAGGAAAGTTTTGTGCCATGAGGGTGAATGGCCTTTTGCTACATGTGTCACTGCAGGGATTAAAACCAAATAAAAAAAAATAGGTTTGGAAAGGAACTATTCTCCACATTAAGGCAATGAAGAATAATGGTGAACCTGGAAAGAAAGTCCCTGCCAAAAATGATCTTGAAAATGTGGTTTGAGGGGTTTGTGGGTTTGTTTTTGTTTTTTTGGGTTTTTTCTTGGGAGGGAGGGTTGTAAACTTTTGCGGTTACATTTTATAAGAAAAGTAATGTTTGAGCGAAAAGATTTGAGACTAAAAGGACAAAAAAATCCCCTTTAAAATGTCAGTAAAGAGGAAACTGAACTCCATGTATGTGTATATTCTTGAGTATATGCACACACAGAGACATACTGGTGACTATAATTTATAGTTAGCAGGCTGATGTTCAATGAAATGTCTCTTCTGGAAAAAAAGAACAGCCAGTTCTTTAAACTTCTGTCCTTTTGCTATGTGATTCAGAGGGAAGCACAAGAGAATAATTGCTCTCTGCTCAGATGCTACTCTTCAAGTAATTTGCTTGCACAGTAGCCCATTGAAGTAAACCCTGAAGGTGCAGCTCCTGCAGTTCTGGAAAACATCAAAGTGAAAATCCCTTTGGAAGCCTATTAGTCTTCCCATTGGGGTCAAAAGAAGAAATTGGTATTTCTAGGTTTCAGTTAATTTTAGCTTTCAGGAAATACTCAGTAAGTATTTCAAAAAATCTCCAGTAAGAATCAGGTTATGACACCTTTTTCCCATTCACTTCTAAGAGAAAACAAGCAACTACAATGCAGGCATCTGTATTTACAGGAATGTCATAATAATACTTCAGTTGTGAGCTCTGTTGCTGTGTCCTGCTCCAATTCAAGTGATTTTATCACACTCCTTTTATTTGTGATGATGTCACTGTTTTTGATTGAGACTACAGTATTTACACAGATAAACCACAGAATTTCAGAATGGGTAAGGTTGGCACGGGGTGCCCAGAGAAGCTGTGGCTGCCCCTTCCCTGGAAGAGTTCAAGGCAAGGTTGGATGGGGCTTGGAGCACCCTGATCTAGTGGAAGGTGTTCCTGCCTATGATGCAAGTGGTGGTCTAGGTGACCTTTAAAGGTTTCTTCCAACCCAAACTATTCTATTATTCTATTCTAAAATGACATATAGGTGTCTTTAACTTTCAGCTAAATCCCATCCGCTGCTTCAGCTCCACTGCTCCCAAAATTGTTGTTTAGCAGTGAAAGTGCTGCAAGACAAAGTTTTCAGCTAGCAATATCACTCTCAGTTTTGAGAGATATTACAAAGGTGACAAAAACACCCTTCAGTTGTCAATATAGTGCTTCCCTGCCCAGCCACACAAGCTCCATGCCAAACACAGGCTACAAAAATCTAGTTGTGCTATTGCTTCATTCAGCATTAAAGCTGCAATTGATAAATCTAATTTTTATAGTTAGGATGCATTTGCAATAATAAGCACAGTAGACTAGGATTATAATTAAGCACGTTCAGTTTTGCAGGATCCAGGAGATGTTGGTTAATGAAGTTCAATGTGATACTGTCAGTAACCAACACGATAATTGGTTACAGAGAAAAGGCAATTTCAACAAATGCTCCTCATGCAGGTGGCTGGGAGAAATTGCTTTCACTCAATTATCTCTTCAATTATTTTGGATGAATGAGGCAGGATCCTTTAGCTCATTATAAGCCCAATTCCACAATAATTAAGTAAATATTTTGACACAGTGTTGAAACTTCTGCAAAAGCATCTATAATGTTTATAAGCATTGGAGAGGTCACATATTGTATTATCATCATTTGGTGCATTCAGTGCCAACTAAAAGAAATTAATGGTTTCAGTAACCAATATCACTGGAGTAATACTGTAAGTAGTCAGTAGTTTTCTGGAATATTGTCAGAGATTTTTATGGCTTATAAATACCCATGTCTTGTATCATCTCTAAGATTGGAGCATTAAACAATAAGACACATTTGCCCTGGGGTAAACTAAATGTTATCATACACTGTGTTGGAAAAGCCATATCTATCAATTTAGGAGTGGAATTTGATATTAATTTACATCAAAGACAAGACTATATAAAAATAAAGGAAATTATGAAATATCAGAAGATTTATTTGATATGGTTGAGGTCCAAACATTGTCATCTTCTCTTCATGTCCCTGTTCATCCTGAAGGAAGAACAGGAGATTTCCACCACTCTGCTGGCTGTCCAAAAAAGCCAACAGTAACATTTCACTGGAGCATTTCAGAATGAACATCCACAGTCAAAAATTATTGCCAAAATTTAGGTAATCCCTTGCTGCATTTGCATATGTTTTGTTATTAGTCATTCAATAAAATCACACTCTTTGATGCATTAATTATGTGCCTTTGTCTGAGGGTTTTATGGAAACTCTCCAGGTGATGCAACTTGCAACACTTCAGAGAATACAATTTTTTTTTCCTTTTCAGAGATGAATCTATCACCTGTGTTCATCCAGCCGGGTGCTGGATCTCTTCAACCTCAGATAGGTATAAAATTCAGATTTGAGGTACCCCTCAGACAGCTAAAACTTCCTTAGAAGACTTTTGAGGAGGCCCAACGTGTGGCCATGAGAAACACTTGTAGCAGACATGGAAAATTTCAAGTATTGCTGGGAAACATCTCTCCCAGGCTGGCACCAGGAACTGTGACCTGCTGATATCCAAACTCTACCTGGCCATCTGGGAAACTGGCTTTGGATAGTTCTGCTTGAGCAGGGAGGGTGGAAATGTGACCTCCAGAGGTCCTTTCCAGCCCCAAATGTTCTAAGATTCTTCCAGACCCCCAAACTACATGGCTGCTAATTTTCCTTGTACTCATATTTACAATATTATAACACCTGTTGAATTATAAAACAATTCCTAAAATTGATCTCAAAAGGGGAGCCAAAGAGGGATCAATGTTACAGTGGATTGAGTCTCATGGAGTCTGGAATTCATGAGATAACCCTGTTGAGAATCCATGGGAAGGGGAAAAGAAGGAGAAGGGAAGGGGAAGGGGAAGGGGAAGGGGAAGGGGAAGGGGAAGGGGAAGGTATAGAGAACAAAAAGTTATCAGAAACAGAGGCTCCAATTTGGATAAAAATTAAGTCCTTTTTATATCATAGAGACATAAGAAGGACATCACCACTTCCAGGAGCCAATGGATGTTTTTAATTTCAATTTTTCCCCTGAACCAGCCAATAGATGATGATAATTTTGGTTTTTTCAGACCATGATCATGTCTCCAAATTGTTTCCACTTTTTCAGCTGATAAGTGGCTGTTATAATTTCTTGTTCCTAATGACGGCATCTCAGGATGTCTCTGGCTTCTGAGAACCCCAGCTGTACTTTAGGGAGGCCAGATGCAGTTCTCAGGGATGCTTTTAGCATGAAAGTTTAGTTCCCAGGCTCACAGCTGCCAGGCTGGCTGGAAATATCTCTGCCAGTATTTTCTAGCAGATATTTTCTTCTGCTCAGTAATTTTCCCGTTCAAACCAGGCCACCTTTAAGGCTGCTCACACTGAAGCCTCTGCAGGGAAGATCCACTCTTATTATCCCACCTGCTTTCCTTTTCCAGTTGGAAATTCAGTCCCTCCTGAAAGGATGCAGTTCTCTTAGTGTTAACATCTACCTCCTCCAGTATGGGCACCTCTATTTCTTCCTAGGAAAGGGAAGATTTCCTGAACAAAAAAATCTCAGATATAACACAAATTTAAGCAGGATTTAGGCTGGCTATACTACATCTGTATGCATGAAGTTATGGAGCTGAAAGAGGTCAAAAAGGCAGAGGTTATAAATAGTCATTGATCCTTTTCATCAGAAGAATAAATGGTAGTGATGATGATGAGAAATGCAGAAAATCTGGAGAGAAAGAAAAGGAGAGGAACTGCAGGAATTAAGGACTGAAACTACTGTTAGCCACTGAACAAAATGTCAAGAGTAGCATCAAAAAAGAAAAAAAAACCCAAAAAAAAGCACCTTGCTCTGGACTCAATAAAACCAATCTGCTTTCTGAGTGGTCTAAGGAAATCCAGCATTCCTTGAGTTTTCAAGACTACTTGCCTGAAAATATTTTTCTTCAATTTGTATTGCACATGCACACAAGGCTCAATTTGCTCTTAGGTGCTGGTATTACAAAAGCAAGATCCTTGCAAAAAGCCTTGGAAAAATATGTGCATAAAACAAGTTTCTAAGGTAAATTTTATTTTATCCTGTTAAATGTTTTGCCTCTGCCTCTGCCATGCCTTGTTTTGCCTTGAAGCACTGTCCCTGTGATGCACAAGGGAAATCTTACCTGATATTTATGGCCAATTTTGCATTATCCACAGTGAACCTGACTGCTTCCCCCACATTCCCAAGGATTATAAACCATGGATCTGCTGCTTCATATTACTTGACTGAATGTTTAGGTGAATTAGTTTCCTTTGTAACATGTGAAAATGAGCTTTTTTAGCAGCTGATTGTGAATTTTCTGGGTTTTTCTGAGATTGTCTGTGCTTATGGGTGACAAAAGGAAAAGAAAGGATATGCAGGAACAGCAAGAAGTCAGAAACAAGGACTTGTGGGACTGCAGCAGATCGATTTATAGTGCTTACAGATTGTGTGCCCAGATAATTTCAAAGCACATGGCATGAAGGGGTCAGATCAGCCTCGTGCCAACATTTTTTGCAGCATCAGGCAAGACTGTCACTTAAGACCCAGCCAAGAGATTTACAATGTAAAATGGTTAGTGCATATGGGCATGAGATTGCCTAAAGTCCCCAGCTGCCAGCGTAGACAAAGCCTTAATTAGCCAATAATGCTGGAAATTTGTGCTTCTGTGGAAGTTTTCTTTATTCAATGAGCAGTTCCCCAAATAGTACTGAATTAAAAACAACAACCAGTTTGACAAGGAACTGAGGAATGTGGCTTTAGGTCAGTATATATTAACTAAAAATTCAATCAGCTAGCTAAAGGTAAAAGTTTATCATTATATCTCTTGAGACATTTGGTACACTAAGTGACTGAGAACATTTTCTTTTCAAAGATTAGATATCTGTGTTTGGGGATCTAATTCCTTAGCCAGAAACCTGATTACGTGGCCAGTTTAATATATCCAGAGAAATGCAGTTTCCATGAGGGATATAAGAAACTGTAAGCACTTATTCTGCAGACAAGAACTGCCTGCCCACATATCTGGGCTAAGAAATGCAACAGGTTCTAGGGATTTAGACTCAGTTCTCAGCAAGTATCAAAAATAGCAGCTTTTATATTCAACTTTAGGTAAAGCTGCCAAATAAGATTCCTTCAGTGGTTTCTTTTATTGTTTGAATTAACATTATTTGTTACCCCTTACTTTCTTGATGTATGACATGATGCTGCTGCAAAGAATGTTCAACCTTAGGCAGAGAAGTGCACTTTGTCTTGTAGTTTTAAATATGCAAGACAGTAGAAATATGTTTGTTTGTTCGTTTTCCTTAAGTTCTCCCTAACTTGTCTCAGATTCTTGACCTTCTTTTGCATGTAGGGAAAAGAAGAGCAGAAGTATAATGACATTATTTCCAAAAATACAAGAATTCTGAGTTACTTGCTGTGCTGAAGAGTCAAAGTGTATAAGGTACACATAGGCATGCAAGACCAATAAGCCTAATGCTGATAAGAAACATTGAGATGTGTCCAAAATGGTACTTTGAAGCACTTGCTCTGTCTCATTTGTATGCTATGCTCTTTAATTCTGGAGAGGTTTCAATGGTTTCAGAAAATTTCCTTGACAAAAGCAAGAAAACCCTCATAGTATGTATCATCTGTATTTTTAATGTGGCTAAAAATCCTTTGTTACAAGTGGGCACACCTCATGATCTTCTTCAGTCCAGGACTGGTTTGGTGAAATTCAAACCTTCATATTTAATGGACCAACAACATCCAGGACAGCAGTGAGGAATCAATCCCAGGTGTTGTTTGAACTACAAAAATTATCCTGCATTGGGAGAAAAAAACTTTCACTGTGCCAAACCTTTTTGACTTAGCAACAGCTGTGTGCTGCTAAGTACTATTATTACCTACACTTAGTTTCAGAACTTGGTGAATTATGCTATAGTTAAGCTCTCCCTACAACAGATAAGCCATGGAAATGACTGAGACCAGAATTTCTCTTCCAGTCCCAACACTTTATGGAAGTTAGAATTCAGCTGTCTGAAAATCAGATAAGTAGATATTTGTTTCTCTCTTTGGGTTACAGCTACAGTACCAGAGAAAAAGATTCCTTGTCTTCTTTGGAACAAATATGAAGAAAAGATTTTGTTCCATTTTACATCAATTCAAAATTTCAAAGGGTAACTGAAGAACTATATTTACACTCCTTGCCCCAAAAGAACCCCCTTCAGAAACTGTCCTCACATTTGCAACAATGGACTAAGCACTAAGTGAAAAGTTGATAGGAAATTTTGTGGATATTTGATGTGGCTTTAGCAGTGTTGAGTTGGTGAATCCATTACAGGTCCAGGGAAGGGGATTTGTCTTCCTGTTTGCTTTAAGAAATAAGTGTTTGTATTACCAAATGTCTTCATGTTCAGTGCATAAAGAACTACCTGACACATCAACAGAGATGGGATGTACTGGCCTTTTCAATGCAGAAGATATGTGAGTTTATATCTCTTTAGGGAAAAGAAGTTGTTAGTAGTAAATTATTTGTCTGGGAGTGCAACGGCTTCCCACTGCCCAAATGTGATGGCTCCTGTGGGCTTACACCACTGGTACAAAAGTAGGGTCAAACTGCTACAAAAGCAGAGTCAAATGAGCCAATTTCAGTGGAGCAGGTGCAGATATTTTGCCAGTTATCTTGTCAGAACAGAACTTTGTGAAGTAAAACCACCACATGTGTCTGAGAACACTGTACTGGTTCCTGTAAGCGCATCACTGATAGAAAAACTTGCTGTAAGAGTGCTATGCAATTGGCATACAGGGGGTGAGTTCTTGTGGTACAGTGCAAATTATCTGTATTAAAAACTATTTCCAAATCTATAAAAACTATGTCTGCTTTACTCTATAGTTACACCATGGCCATATAATAATCTTCCAGTTGGCCTTTCTTTTCTCTTAAGTTTTGCTGCCTATTAACTAGAAATATGTCTCCTTCAAATCTCCTTGCCAATCTAATTCCTGACTGAAATAGCTAGACCCTCATAATCTTTTTTTCTTCTCAATATTATTTACCTTGACATCACTTGAGAGAACTCAAGAAAGATGCTACTGCTACAAAGTTGCTTCCAACTTTTAATCACCATTGAAGTCTCAGAGAATCTGCAATATGTTATTTTCCAAGTTTCTGAACACCTAAAGAAAATTCAAGGTATCTTGCCTAACTGCAGATTTCTGGAGATGATCCAGTGTAGGCTTTTCATTTTCCCTAGACTGCAGAGAACATATTATCCTACTTTTCAGACATCTGCAGTGATGTGGAGCCCTCTTGCAGTTGTCCATCTCTCTTCATCAATTACATGGGGAGCCTACAGCACCTGGTAAATTGGTCATTTAATGTGAGAAGATTAAGTTGGGTCAGATCAATTCTACCCTCTGCTGAACTACTGTATATTTGCATTTCAATGGAGTAATTATGAATCAGATGAAAACCAGAGCAAAGAAATGTGATCCAATTTCCACAAATATATTTAAATATATATATATATATATATATATATATATATATATATATGTTTGTATATATATATATATATATTTAAATTTCCTTTAATATATATAAAATATCCTCTTTTTAATTCTGGTGGGATCAAATTAAGGAATTTTTGTACTGTATAGACAAATCTTGCATAGGAGCACATTCCTAACTTTTGCTCAGGCAGAAATTCAAAGATTTGAAGAACATGGTAAGAAAAAGGAAGCCTGGGATTTAAGTAAATTGACATCTGTTTCATTAACAGACAACCTGGATAACTTGGGTTTGTATGTAAGTGGCTTTCATTTGTCATAATTCTTCAAACTGGAGGAACTGTTTAATCAGCTTCAGCAGAGCATAATCTAAACTTTGATACTTTCCCCTCACAGCACTCAGCAATGTAAACAGAGTTATGAATACCTGGAAGCATTGAAGCAGATTCATAATAGCAACCTGTCTTAGTCTGCCCGAGTGAAATTGTTCCAGAGACAAAAACAAGCAACAACAACAACAAAAGAAGAAAGTACCAAGAGAAAATGGCTGTCATTTGGGAAACTCATATTAATTGCCTACAGTCATAGTCAATGTGAACCCACTGAGCAAGGAATATTTAACATCATGATTTGAGCAGTCCCCAGAAAATCAGCTGCTCTGTTTTAAGTCAGCTGCACACTTTAACAACTGGCAGAAGAGGATTTTCACTAAGACAGTTGCTCCATTGATCTGGAAATGACAAGATTTAGGACATGCATTTACATAGAAGAGAGGTGGGGACAGCTTGAAAAGTTAGCAGAGAATGGAAATTTTCAAGAACGTAAACCTGAGGTTTCCATCATGGACCATATGTGTGCCCCCAACAGGCACTGCCAAATAGGTTATCCTGGGTAACTAAAGATGTTTCAGACTGGCAGTAAGAAAGTCAGAAAAATGAAAAGTAGAAAATGTTGAAAAGAAATGCAGGAGTTATTCAAGCAGATAAAGTTAAAAAAAAAAAAAAAACAAAACCAAAAACCAACAAACAAAAGCAGAAGATCTCATCCTCTGTGATCATCTCTAGACTGCAAGAGAATCAAGTTAATCAATCTCTCCTCAAGATATCTGGAGGAAAGAGGGGGATGGAAAAAAGGCAGAATAACCCAAATCCTTCATATCAATCCCTGTGATCTCTGTGATTGTCATGGTGCTCTAGTTTCCTCAGGAAAACAAATATATGACCAATGTATGACCAATGTGTTTCTGATGCTGCCGAACCTTTCCCTTATCGGTGTAGGGAATTGCTCTCTTCCACAATATTAATGCTGACAAAGATCTCATTTTCCTTCCTCACAAGCTTCACACAATACCTAAACCATGAGATGGGACCTTTTTTTCTCCACCTCTCCTTGTCCCACCTCAATTTATCTTTCCCTTGTGCAAGAATCAGTGGTATTGTGGTAATCAATGCAGAATCAATGGCAATTCCTAAGATTTTGCTGGGTATTTAAGAAATCAGTCATCTGGAAAAGTTGTAACACCAAGTGAGCTCCCCTTGACATATCAAATTTCATGGAGATTTATCTTACTGAAACTATGAACTATTTCTGAGCAGACCCACTGCTTCCTAAAATAATTCACTGTTACATTGCAGCTGAATGACACAAGGTTTTGCAAATAATTAAGTGCAGAAAGTGTCAAGAACCTCAGAAGAAAACAGGGCATTTATCAGTGCTGGCAGCACTGGCATGGAAATGGTACAAACAATGATTAGAAAAATAGTGAAAGTGTTTCATTCCACCTGTAAATAACTATTAAAATTTTTGACATGACTATTTATTATGAATGTGATTTTTCTTTGTTTCTCTGTTTATAGATTCTTTCATAACCTTGTTCAAAGTTTTAATTAATTACTGAGGAAAAATTTTTATAAAAAGGAGTTTCATCTGGGTTTAAAAAAAACAAACTACAAACCAACAAACAAAACCTCTCCAAACCTAAATAGAAGGAAAAAATTTCACTCAAAAGTCAAAATGTTGAGAGTTCAGAAAAAATTATGGTCTTTTACTTCAGTGATTTTTAAGACAGACATCTGTGTCCAAGAGCTCTGCCATCAGTGTAGCAGTGCAAGCATTTCCAAAAGCAGTAGGTCTGGTCTTTAGCTGTCCAAGTGGGTTAAATCCTGGTCTAATGATGTCTTTTTCAGTCTAATTTCTACAGGACATCTATATGATTATCTTAGACCAGATGCCAGGCTTTAAAATATGAAAACTTTGTTGAAAAATTATCTCACCATTCATACCTAAATATGGTTATGTTATCCTTTGATATAAAAAAGAAAATTACCATCTGTTTTGCATAACTCTGATCAGTAATAAACCCTTGTTCTTTTCTAAATGGAGTGAAAACTAATATGAAGAAACAAATTTCAGTGCAATTGTAACTTATTTTGAATAGGGTAATTTTGGGCTGCATGTGCAGGTCTGGTCAGTACAAAGAACCTATTGAATGGTGAGACAACAGCAAGAGAGATTACAAAAAAATTAATAGTGAAAGAGCACAATTTGTCTATAATTGAAGTCCCAAATATACTGCTATGTAGCAAGATTAGGGCATAGTGAATGTGCTCTGTTATTTGCCTCACGGTGGGCTTTGAGCCAGGGAGTCATTCTGCCCGAGAGACAAAAGACACTCTGTCTGCACAGAGATCCTGCATCTTCCCGACACGTTTCCTCATACATTTTGTGAACTGTCTTTCCCCTCCCCTCTCCCTCTGTTATGTGAGCTGTGAACTGCACTGAAAATCTGTCTGTGACAGACACTTTCAGTACTTGGTCAGCTGTCAGACAAGCATGAGGTGAAAGACTTCAAATATGGCATTGGGCTCACAAACACACACACACACATAGAGAGAGAGAAACAGCCATCGCTGGCTACTGCTCATGTCCAAGCAAAGAAAAAACAACAGAACACACCAAACCCCCCCAAAAAACCCCAAGGGAGAGAGTGCTTCTATATAAGTTTGAGATCTTGCAAACAAAGAATGCATATTTTATGGTTTTCACAGAATCACAGACACAATGGGAGAGGTTGGAAAGGGGCACAATGGGTCACCTGCTCCAACCTCCCCGATCAAGCAGAGTCATTCCAGATCACTTTTTAGTTTGTGCTCCAAGTGAAATATCCTCTCTGGGCCCTGTGCAATAACAAGAGAATGTTGTCTCCTCCTAGAGCACCCTGCAAACACGTTGCAATACTCAGGGAAACCAAAGGAAACAGGCCAGGTTGATCTAGTCTGAGATCGCATCCTGAAAAGCTTTCTTTGTAAAAATCGAGAATCTGGGCTGGAGTATACAAGTGACACAAGCTCCTTGATTTCTTTTTGACTCTGAGAGAGATATTTTTGGTTCCCTGGGCTGCAGGACTCTTTCAGTGTAATTTATAAATCTAAACGAAAACCATGGCCCACATGAGTATGTCTAATATTCAAAGGTATTCCTAATGTCTCTGGATACCTGTAGAAAACTTAATTTTATGGCCAGGGATTACAGGAGTCAGGACATGTTCCTCAAGTGTAGACATTTACAATTAGGTGTGTGAATTTGAATCCTGCCATCAGCTCACTCCCTGCCACTGCAGAGATATAGATGCCTGCAGCAGGTGGCTCACCCTTTTTTAAGATTGAGAAAAAACACGTCAAATAGAAATTTGATAGAAGTGTCTGAATTTCATCTTCATTGAGCCCTAAAGTGGACTAAATGGCTACCATTTAGACAGCTGAGTGTCCATTCCTCTCCTGAGGATTATTCTTGGCTCTCTGAGATGCCCTGTCTCTGCCAAGTCTGAGACAGCCACCCAGAGCTGTCAGATATCGCAAAACATCAATGGGAAGCTCAAACTTTCTGAACCAGTAGCTAATGTTGAGGCAGAATATTTTACAGCATCTCAAGACAGTGCCAGGCACTGAAGTGGAGACAAATGAAATCAAATTTGAAGGAAAGTGACTGAATCAGACAGTGGGCTAAACTCAGCATCCCAGACTTTGGTGTTTAGTATCATGTACCCCAAAAAAAGAGAAAGGCAGGCAAAAACACCAGAACAGCTAACTCCTGGATACACTCAAACAGAAAAAGGAAGCAATTGGCAGACAATGCTTGGTAAATCCCCAGAGCTGGAAGCATAGTTGAGGCCAGGCAATTTGACTCATCACATATGAAATAATGGGAACGTGATTCATTTACCTCCATGTAGACATTTAGGGTTATTTTAAGTACTGCAGAATGTCCTACCTTGCCTCCATCTGACACTCCAGAAGGGGAGTCTCCCATAAGTGCTGTGTAATACCTGTTAGTACCGTGCATATGTCTCAAATATGCTACAGCAAAATTGGCAGCAGACGTCCATGTTTCAGCAACAAAATCCTCTCTTGCGCCTGCACTTCCAACTTCCCTGAGCATTTGGAGACCCCCACCTTGCAAGTTGTCACCCAAATAGCACAGAGGAGTGTCAGCCAGTGATGGCACAGAGCAGTGCAGTCTGGTGTGCAATCCAAGATACCCTCATTCCCAAGCAGTGGGAGCACATGGCTCCATGAATGGAGACATTTGTTCCTTCTTTTCCAGCCATGAGGGGATTGGCTTCTTCTCCCAAGTAACCAGCAACAGGACAAGAGCACATGACTTCAAATTGTGCCAGGAGAGGTTAGGATTGGCTATTAGGAAAAGGTTCTGCATTGGAAGGGCGGTCAGGCATTGGAACAGGCTGCCCAGAGAAGCTGGGGGTCACCAGGCCCAGAAGAATTTAACAGATGGGCAGATGTGGCACTGAGGGACACGATTCAGTGGTAGCCTTGGCAGTGCTGGTTGTAGATCTGAGAGGTCTTTTCCAACTTACATTGCATCAATTCTGTGATTCTATGATTCTTGCAAATAATCCAAGCTTATTCAGTGTTCTCTACACTTAATGCTGAGGACACATCCAGAGAGGATGCTCAGACCCCTCTGGTGCACGTTCAGCATCCAGGATGAGATCTGCATCATGCAGTTCCCCATAATGACACTTTTTACAAGAGAAGGTGAAAGGAAATCCTGGATTTGTGTGCAGAAGTTGAGTTCCATCTGTGACTGATCCACAGCCTTCCTAGATGTGACAACCAACTCTTTTCCTCTCATTTCCTTCCATCTCATCCTGTAATCAACATTACTTCCCCTTTTCTGAGATTTCTTGAGTGGGCACATCCATTGTTTCCTATCAAATATGTCCAGAAATGTCTTTATCACTGAAATTTTTAGAATCCTTGAGGGTTCTTGTCAGAGAGATAATAACCAGTTTCTTCCCAACAGTGCTGAACTTTCTCACTTCTCTCCACCTCTCTGTTCCTTCTTATTTTTCTTTGTGATGAGCACCAAGAAGCCCCAGTTCATCTCCATAAGTTCAATCTTCATCTAATAAAGAGTTTGCTTTCTCTTCCACAATTTGGTATTTGGTATTCTCTTCCTCTTGCTCTGACTGAATTCTAACTTTTCTCAGTCTTTAAAAGGATGTCTTTCCCCAGCCTGAGAAACCACACAAACCAGAGAGGAGCTGCAGAATTTCTCTCTGAATAGAAGAACAGAAAAGATTAATTCTCCAGGGATGTTCATGAGTTATTCTCTTCCTTCACCAAAATTTCCTCTGCTTCTCCTACACGTTTAGCCCAACAAGTGAGTTTTTAGTATCCTTTTCATTAATAAGTTAAATACAAATAATTAAAAAATAAAGATAGGTTTAAAAATGTATGACACTTTAATAAGGCCATTCAATAATCATAATATTATGATTATAGGTACTTCTAGGACAACATATGAATTTGTTTAGATGTTAACTTTGGGATCAAAGGAAAAATGTCCCAAAAATACCTGTCAATTTTCAAAGTCTCTGAAAGGAGTCTTCCTCAAATGTAGATGCCCATAGTTATTTAAATTAAATCCATTTCAGGTGCATAAATGACATTTAGAAAGTGGCCTTGATGGTCTTTGCAATATTTTTTCTTCAGAATGTCTTGTCATCTTCCCTGGTAAGATTTGATTTTAGGTGGATTTAACAGGGATGTGACTATATAAGCTATCAATGTAGGATATGGCCACAGATATAAAGTATAGATTGCAAATACTTCTTAAAAAAATAAAAATGCACAATTTGATAGAATTATCTCCATTTCTTCCTTACACTGTAATCACAACTTAATTTTTACACAGAAGTTCTTTATATCTGTAGGTTAATAAAGTTTATTGTACTTTGTGTGTCTGTTAACATAGAATACCTGACCAAAAATGTTGGTATTTATCTTTTGTTGTCTTTATATGCATAGGATTCAGCATGACAATATGACTTCAAAGACATTTGGGATTATGTTCAGGTATTTGATAGGAGGATATGATTTCAAACTTAGAAGAAAAGGGAATTAGTCCCAAATATTGTGGGTTTCTCAATAAAACTGGAAGGAAATTATTCATAGAAATAATTATTAGCTTCCCAACTGTGGAAAATTTGAACATTTCCTGTGCATGGTGTTAAAACAAGGCCTTTTTGTGGGAGGCAGATCAAAAAGGTTTTGGGGGTTTCCCTTCCTGTGACAGGCCACAAGGTGTAATTCTGCACTGCCATTAAGGAGCACTAAATGTGTTCAGAAGAGAAGTGGAGTAGCCTGGAGAACTACAAGTACTGGGGAAAAACAGATTTGCAGTGTGAACAAAATTCCCCCTGTTCAGTGCATTTTCTTCCCCAAGTCAAGGATAGTTAAATAAACACACAGAGAAATAAAGAAAAACAGAAATACAGCTTGGTAACAAAATTTTCTGCCAATTAGACACCTTATCAGAGTAAATTTTTTAAGTCCAATACTGTTTTTTTTATAATGTACATCACTACTCTTAAACAGAAGAGACTGCTGCTCCTGTAAGGACTCTTGTTTTAGACTACCTCAGGATTTGATCAGGCTAAAGACAAGAAAAATCACATTGGAAAGAAGAGAAACAGGACTCCACTAGTCCAGTGCATCAATCAATGATGAAACTGAATTTTGCAATATTTCCATGGATGGATTTCAATGATCCATGCTCAAAAAAGGGTATGAAATATATATATTAGATATTTATAAAAATCCACAGAATGCTTCTATTCTATCTTTTTTTTTTTTTTTCCAGGCACAAAAAACCTTATCATAAACCTTGCCTTCCATGACATCTAACATTTTCTTCTTGACATTTTAAAATCAGAATTGGTAACAGCAGGCATGCTGGGAATTAACTGTACCAAAGATCTAAAGGAGACGTTATGGAAAAGTGTGGTATGGTATAAGGATGTTACACAGCCTTGCTATACTGCTAAGATAGTGGCAAACAACATCTCACCCTAAACACAGAGACACTTCTTTCAGATAAATTATGCAAATTTAATTACATTTTTAGCTGCATTTCTCTTGTGATTGCCTGGTTGAGTCGATCCTTGAAACATAAATAAATGCACCCTTGCTAAATGCATTTGCTATGGCAGAAATCTGAAATACTAAAAAATTAATCTTCAGAGTCCTGCTGGCTTAGAGTTACTGGCTCTGGGAAGAGCTGCAGAAGAGCCTGAGGTCTGTGCCCTCAGTTGAATTTAGGGATGAAAGAGCCATTGACTCTTGGAAGAACCAATATAATTTTCAGGATGGAAGTATCAAACTTCAGTGATTGACTTTGCAATCTGTCTGTTCCTAGAGATACAGAGTGGAGCCTTGGGGCTGCTGTTTTCCAAAGTTTTCAATGTTTCCATCAGTTTCCTTGGAGAATTAAAGCCCTGGGAAACACAAGACTGAGGTAGAAATAAAAGCTGAGGCATTAGGTTTCTTTAAGGATTATTAATATAGTTTGGAATCTCTGTAATGCACTCAAAATATTTATCAAGCCATGTAATCTGAGGCTGCACTGAATTACCTCCCTGAGATAAATGCAGAGGATACATAGGAAAAAAACACACTTTTGTTCAGGCTAATAAAAAAATGATATGGTCTAATAATTGAGAAAATTCTTATCATATGGAATATGAGAAAAGAGTGAGCCTGATCATAGCTCAAATTCCAGTGGGAAACCTGCCAAGAAAGTCTCTAAGAGCAATAAATTTATTAACCATTCCATTTGTGTAACAGGAATGGAACTCCAGCTCTGGGTTTTCAGTTTGTGGTGGACAGAAAATGAGAAAACTCCACCCATTTAGGACTGAGGAACAGAAAGGAAGAATTCTGCTGTGAAGGTAAAATTCCTCAAATGTTTTGACATCTTTAATTCAGGTCTCTGCTTTATTCAGTGAACAGGGATGTCACCCAAAGTTGGTCTCTAAGTAAGATGAACCATTTAAAAATAATTTTTAGATTGATAAATTTAGTTTAGCTTAATCCTAACCTATGATAATAATTATTTTTTCCTCCACTGGAAAAAAGCTAGTTTCTTCTGTCTCTAATTCTCTCTCTTCAACCACAAAGCAGAAAATACCACGAGCATCTAGATATCTGGAGATTGCCTCCCACATACAAAAAAAAAACTTGTCAGAGTGGAGTTTCAGAGGTTTTTGTGACATTTATTCTAAGTCAGGGTCACTGTGTGGCCAACAAGAACAGAACAATACTTTCAGAAGTTAATTTACTAAGATGGGAGTCTAAGGTAGGAAAACAGAAAAGTGTCTCTGTCTATTGAATATTGAGAGAATCTGGACACCTATATTGTGTTAGATATGTATCATTTGGATATCTAAAGACAGAGGAATCTAAATTCTTTATAGAGTTTATTAGTGCTTTTTGTTCTTGCTGTGATAGGCTCTGGGACCCTGCTCTGGGAACTCTAGAAGATGCTGTAGAAATAAGAAGGAGCAGATGCTTTTTCTCCTACATATTGGATGGCTGGATACAAAATAAAAGAGGGGTACAAATAAATAGGGATAGTAAATGGAGAAAATAAAAAACAAAATAGGTTTGATCCATATATAAGACAATATCCACAGACTAGATCTAGCTTACTGCACTGAAATATTATGTATGAATTAAACTAGGAAAATACAGAAGAAACTGCAAATGTTTATTGATCACTTTCCCATAGAAAAACTAAAGATGTTGAAGATATACCAATTAACAAATTAAATTAATCACCAGACACTGAAGGAGTTATGGTCAAAATCTGAAAATTGGGTGAATGATGAATGTCAGGAGACAAAGAGAGCTCTACATACCTGAAAAATGGAAATAATAGCTTATGACTAATGAGATGGAGCTGGCATGAAAATTTAAAAGAAAGGAATTGTATTCTTATTAGCAATACCAGGCATAAAGAATCATGCTAGAGAAGGGAGGTTTACATGATCAGCCAGTTTGCAGGAGATGCAAACCTGAAAGGAGGGGCTCCTGGAAAGTCTCCTACAGCAGGGGGTTCAGCTGCTGTTTATAGGGACCTCTACAGGCTACAGGAATGATCTTTAGAGGTCCCTTCCAACCTGAGATGTTCTGTGATTCCATGAAAATAAACTATGGGAACAGCATGAGGTGTCATGACAGAATATCCACAGCAATGTTTTTGGGGGATAGGCTGTTGTTCTGAATCACTCTCGGGTTTATAGGCAGCTCTTACACTTGAGTGGGGAGCTGATTCACAAGGTCTCAGTGTATATTAGGCAGAGAGACTGACAAACAAAATAGGATGCAGTCTTTACCTTATGATCCATTGCTCACAAATCACATGCATAGAGCTTTTCATTAGCAATAGTTATAATGATTATGCTAATTACACTTGTTATAAAACAGCAATTAGAGGTTCCCACTGTAATGTGTTGAACTGTTGTATCTGTCAACAAATAAAATAGGACAAGTCTCACTTTGTTCCTCTCCAGTGTAAGCCACATACAAATCACACAATTTTAGAACAGTTTTGGTTGCACAGAATCTCTGAAGCTCATCTGGTCCAACACCATGGTCCACCTCAAGTCTGTCTTGTAAAAGAGTCAATCTCTGCCTTCTCCCTTTCCACCACAGCAGCCCTATGCTGGGCTTACTCTGCTAAAGCCTTTCTTGTGCTGGGGATTCTAAGACTGGCCACAGCAGTCCCAACACCATTTCAGAATTGCTCAAAATTTGGTTTAACCACTATTTTCAGTTTGTGCACTATTCAGGGACTAATCCAGTGCAGTTCCTTCTTGGTCATGACTCTTGTGCAACCCCTCATAGAATCATTTACATTGGAAAAGACCTCCCAGATCATCCCTGCCCATGGTGGGAGGCTTGGAAGTAAATAATCTCTAAGGTCCCTTCCAACCCAAACCATTCTGTGATCAAGTCCAACCCCTAATGTATTTTTGTAGAGCTGTTCCCTCGACAGTTGGTGTCTCTCAATTGCTTGCTTTCAGATCTTTTCTGTCCAATCACAGCTCCAGCTTTTTGGGATTCATCTGAATGACAGCCTTTTCATCCAGCATGTGGACTGCTCCCTGCAGTTTGATGTCAACCCCAAACATGCTGACAGTGCATGTCTCTCCACATAATTACAAATCAACCACCCCACAGTCATTTCATCTGGCAGAGTGCTGCTTTCCCAGGTGTGGGAAAGCAAAGGCCTGTTCTGAAGGCACATGAGTTCTCAGGGAGAAGCTGAGAACCAGGAAGACAGGAGATCTGAATCTAAATAGAAAAACAGCAGCATTTATATAAAAGCAGACAATGACAGCTGCTCTGGTCAGCAATTACTGGAGATTAAACGTGGACAGAAGCAGTCAGTGCACACAAAAAAGCCCTTTTGATCTGACAGTGTTCCCATCCATCTCATCTCACCCCAGGTACCCAGAAATGCCAAAACAAACAAGTGTTTTAATGCTAGTGCACATGGTAATCTTTCAATCTTTATCCAGTATTGTTTAAAAAGATCACTTACAGAAACATCCTTGTCTCCTCTTTTGGCTTTTACACTATAGTACTGATGTAAAGAAGCCACAGCATGGACAGGAACTTGGCCCAAGGCTTTTTAAACTCCCATGGAAAAATTAATGGGCAAGATTCCATCTTGGTTACAACAATGTCAGTCTGGAGGCATTGTTAAAAATAATAATGATAATGATAATGATAATGATAATAATAATAATAATAATAATAATAATAATAATAAACAACTCAGTAGCTAGCTGAGTTTATTTGCATTGCTGGAGACTAAGATCAAATGTTACTATAACTGGATGTGTCAATCATTAGCAGAGAGTGTTGTACCTGGCCTCCCCATTGACTGCAAATATCAAATTTAAGACAATAATCCAAAAATAATTTCAGAGTATTCCATCTATTCCAGTACAAGAAGTAAGAGGAAATTAAAATGGAAGACAAGCAAGCAACCTCCTTTTTGGATGAATTTAAGCTTGAAAAATATGCTGTTGCTCTATCTGGTCACTCTGTGAATTTTGTAATACCTGTGACGCTGAATCACCTTGTCCTATCAGGAAACAGGAGAGCTATAAATCACCCTCCAGTGAAGAATTCCAGCCAATTCCACAACTACCTGATGAAGGACAGAAACTTCTGATCTCTGTGGAAACAAAAGGTAGGATTTGCCTTGATTCATTGGCTTAAATTATTGTGGTTTTTTTTACTGTATTAAAATACAACCTGTCATCAGAAGGCTTCTTGAAAAATTTAGGACAGTCACTGAGGAGGATTTTATTAAGTGAAAAATAAGGATTTTACAGGCAGTAGTGTAACACAAGCCAAAACAAAAAGGTAGAGAAAATGGATGAACAATCAAAAATACCAGAAAAGCCACCTGTATCAAGCAGCATCTTAGTAAATTATTTGTATGTAGAAAAAGGGATAGAGAGACAGTCAAACACACTGAATGGGATATAAATTCAGCTTAGTAGGTTCTATTGGTTCATGTTTCTATCACCACCTATTTTCAGAGTGGGAAAATTACCACCTTGTTTCATTGATTCCTCTTCTGCAAAGTGGCTGCTAAGCAGCCTTTGTGCAATAATGCTGTACAAGTGCAATGACAGAAACTTTATTCTATTCAGGTCCTTTTCAAGGATAATAAAAAATAATTGGAATTTTTTTTAATGGTTATCCAATTAAATTAATAATTTAGGATGCATCTTTTAATTTTTTTTATTTTAGAACGAGAGACTGGAAAAACATATTCCCATGAGTTTGCCAAACTCATACAAACTAGGGATGCTAAAGCACCATCTTTCAGTGGCAGATCCTGGTATACAGATGGATTTGCAGGAAAGTCAGCAAGACTTGGCACATGTCCTGATTTATGTTTGATTGAGGGGGAGCAGGGGAGGGGGAGAGAGAGACTGATTTTAGGACCAGTGCCTAGAAATTAATGCAGAGCAATTAAATTTACATCTCATAAACTGTAAGCATTTGGTTGAAATCAGTGGGATTGCCAAAAGTATGTTAATATCTTGGAGTGGGAAACCCACTGGGTCTTAAAAAGCATTCCAATGGCATTTTGAAACTCGTATCATGTATTAAATTACCAATTATATTTAATTGTAAGCTAATTCATAGAAAATATTACAGTGAATGAATACTTTGCCTATGTCTCTAAGTTAGCTTCTTCAGCTTGGTTTGCAAAATGGAAAGCTTCATAATTTCAGTGAAGAGGTTTTTCCTTTAGTATGTGTTTTATGTGCAAAGAGAGTTGCTTTCTACTTTCATCTCATCACATTTTGAACTCAAAAGACATATTTTTGCTTGTAACTTGAGTACAGCTAAAAATAGCCCAAATTCTATTTACTTTCTAGTTAGAAATTAAGTGAAAAGCATATTTTTCACGATATTGGGAGTATAACCTTTTGTTGCTAAACACCTAAGTCAGACAAAGTGCAAAGTTTTGTAATGGCTCTAAGAAATACGAGTTAGGGAAGTTAATAAGAAAAACATTCTGTGATTCTAAAGCACTTCAAGGAGGCACAGGTGTTGTGAAAATTTAAGGTAAGGGACATAAAACAATACTAAGAACAGGAGATCAATGACTTATTCTGTTAATCATCCCTATGTTTTCCCCTGGATCAACTAGATCTTCCCTCAAATGCAAGTGCTTGGAATAAGCCACCCTATTTTGAAGGCTGTGAGAGTTTAATTGGACAGATGTGACCAGTCCTTCCAGTTCTTTGGCCTCTGAGCTGCCCATAGTCACAGTCCATGGGCTTTGTTGTTTAGCAGAGCTGGAGCAGCATCCCTGCCTAAGGCTGGGCACTGTGGGTCACCCCCAGAGCAAGGTGAGAGGCTGGTGAAGAACTGGGGCCTTGCTGTAACACCTGGAAAAGAAGAGTTTCTCTTAACCATGTGTTTTCCACAAGTACCAATGTTCTCCAGAGCACCCTGTGTTTTATATAAACTGGTTGCCTCGAGGCAAAGGGGCTTTGCTGAATATGAAAGGATCAGCAAACCCTACTGGCCTCTCCCCAAGAATAATTTAAAATTAAAATCAGCAGCCCCTCAAAACCAAACAAGGTAAGCTAATAATATACCTCTGTGGTAACATGCCCATAAATTCCCTCAGAGTGGGAGGCTGGGAAAACTGCCAGAACAAGTAAATTCCAATCTATTCACCTGCTTGCCTGCCAGAGGTAGGTGAGCAGAAACAAGCCAAGTGTAACTCGTGTGAGTGATTGCAGATACCTGAACTTTGCAGTGACCTCCTTGGTCACTGGAGTGGTGTTTGAGCCTCCCAAGCAAGTGGAGTCTTGGAGTCCAGGGTCTGGTGGATGCTTCTTCAATTAGAATCAGATATTTGTAGAATAACCTAAGTTGGATGGGACCCACAAGGATCATCAAAGTCCTACTCCTGGCCCTGCATAGGAAATACCAAGAATCACAACGTTAGAGAAGGCTCTGATTTCTGTTTTCATTTCTTATTACTTGTAATATATTCACAACTTGTCTTAAAACAAAACAAACAAACAAACAAAAATCTTCCTGAAACAGGTCTTTCCCAGTTCTGCCCCAACTCACATGCAAGATTTCATAGTGCTGGTCATCAAGCTTTGAGCAGGTTTTGAATTGACTCCTACACCCACTACAGAGATCAGATGGACTCAGTGTCTAATTCCCCTCTCAACCAAAGCTCTCCAGTCAGAGCAGGCAGAGGGGAGCAGGGGGGTTTTCAGATTCACCTAGACACAGGAACAGGCCAAGAGCAGCATCCCAATCCCATTCTGCAGTTTGAACATGAGCAATAGGCTTCCTGCAAGAAGGGCAGCAAAAATACCTGTGAATACCTGTGGAGATATTCCATCAGGGCTACAGAAGGAAGTATGAGTTGATTCACAGAAATTTGGAAAAAAAAGGGAGAACTGATTTTATTATTTTAGAGGAAGGAAGTGGCGGAAGTGGCGGAAGTGGCGGAAGGAAGTGGCGGAAGGAAGTGGCGGAAGGAAGTGGCGGAAGGAAGTGGCGGAAGGAAGGAAGGAAGGAAGTGGCGGAAGGAAGGAAGTGGCGGAAGGAAGGAAGTGGCGGAAGGAAGGAAGTGGCGGAAGGAAGGAAGTGGCGGAAGGAAGGAAGGAAGGAAGGAAGGAAGGAAGGAAGGAAGGAAGGAAGTTTGTTGAGCAAAAGCCAGCAAGCACACAGGAGAAAGATGTATTTTGTATTCAGAGAAATGAAAGCTCTGTAAAAAGAAAATTAATTCCTCATTCTCACCTTTTCAGAGATGATTCTGACAGCAGTGTTCCTGTGTCTCACAACTGTGCTGCCTCCATCCACTGGACAGGTAGAATACATATCTCTTCTTTGTAAAATTTGGGTGGGCCCTGAGGGACTTGTAGAGCAGCTGAAAATGGCTTTTCCTATGCACACCAAAATTATGCAGAAAGAGTCTGATGAGATATTTAGGATCTGGAAAGCATTTATTTTTGAAGTAGTAGATATAGGATCTGGAAAGCATTTATCCCTGAAGTCTGCTTCATTTCAAACCACTTTTCTGGTTCCACATTTGCACAAAAACACATCTAAATACTCAGTATTACTTGTATGTTGGGTCAGAGATAACTATTCTTCAGAAGTTTTCATACACAAATCCAATAATCTGGACCTCCTAAAGATCAAGCACTTTTCCCATGAATTCCACACAGGTTTACAGATATCACTTACTTACCTCTCTTCCTTTCTCATCCTACAAGTCCTGAGGTGTTGCCTCTCTCTTTGCTCACAGTCCCATCCACTCAGCCCATATCCCTGATTTCCCTCAAACAGCTAAATTAACACCCTGAACCCTTACACACACTTAGTCTGAAATCTGTAGTTTGCTTCCGCTGCATCTTGAGATTGATGGCTTGACTGCATTTCCCCCTAATTCTTCAATTTCTCCTCTCAATGCTGCAGTCCCGACTAGTTGAGAGGAGGCTGAGTTTCTCACATGGCTATTTTGTAATTAGAAAGCATGACAAATTTTATCAGTTATGACAGAATTGGAAGAAAATCTATGGCATGAAAGGTATAAACATTTTCTGTTCGGTGGGATGTCCTGATGAAGTACCACAAGAGGCCTGAGATGATCCTGTGATTAAACAACAGATTTCTTCAATAGAAAAGTATTGATAAGGAAGTTTAAAACTAAACAGAAGAGAAACACATCATAAACACAATTGATACATTCTGATGATTTTTAGATCCTCTTTCCACAAAACATCATTAGGAAATTATAATATTGGCAAATAAGTCTGGTTCTGTTGCCTAAATGTAAGATTCTACAGGCACAGAGGCATTCCAGGATGTCGCAGTCCTCCCCAGAGGGCTGGGAGATAGAATACAAGAATCTGTGTTATTATTGCTTAGCTCTACACTGTGGAACCACTGAAATGCTGCTCCACATGGAAGAACCCCTGGAGACACTTAGGAGACAAAGAGGACAACAATCCTTCCTCCCCCACTGGGATTATCTCCTTGCTTCATAATAAAATTTTGTTTTTTTTAATATTTCCTACACAGGATGTAGGATCTAGTAACATTCAAATGAAACAGAAATACAGCTCTTTTTTCTTTCAATTTAGGAAACTGCAGCTCTCAGTGCTCTGTCAAGCAGCAGAGCAGAGCAGCAAAAGTTGATTGTTGACAGACATAATGCCCTCAGGAGAGGAGTAAAACCAACTGCCAGCAACATGATGAAGATGGTAAGTTGTGTGCTGTAAATCTATTTTTGATGAGTGGTGGACTATATGAGAGATACAGGACTGTATGCAGGATCACATTGTTTTATTTAGCCACAAATTCCTTCTCCAGACCTTTCCTAAGGATTGAGCACAGCCAGCACCAAGAGAAACATAAGGGAGGGCAGGTGGAAGGAAAAAAACCTGAAAAATTTGGTGGTGTATCGACAGTAATGTCTCTTTTGAAGTAAAATTAAAAGGAGGAGAAAGATCCATAGCATTCATTTCTGATGCATTCTTCATCAAGTTTCAGAGTTCCTATTCCCTTGGTGCACAGTAACTTTGCTCCTACCTCCCTCTCCCCTCAAAAATGGGATGAAAAGGATTTTGCATTTGACTTTTTTCTTATTTAAATGTAATTTCCAAATGTTACTCCTTTATGAGGGGTATGTATAAGGGGTTATTCATGGGTGTGTGACAGATATTTTCTTCTTTCATTAAGGAATGGTGTCCTGCAGCTGCAGAGAATGCCCAAAATTGGGCCAATCAATGTACTTTAAGCCACAGTCCTCCTAACCTGAGGAGAACCAGTAAGTGCAGCATGAGTGGAACTGACCAACATCACACCTTATTGATGTGGCCAGTTTGGGGCTGTGCTTGTTTGGGGGAAATGAGATAAAATTTTAATTCCATATTGATTTTTTTTGTCATGTGACAAATGGAAATTTCTAGGTAGAAATCTGCCCAGTGAGTGACAAAAATTCAATCCCATTCTCATCCCAGTTTTACATGGGTATATCCCATTTCTACAGCAGATGAGAAAATTAAATCATAGTGATAAAGCATATTCTCCTAAAATATCCATCAGAAAAAAGGGAATCTAGAGATCTAGGGCCAGCTAAGTGCAGAAACCAGTTTACATGTGCTGGTTTGAAATGTCTGGGAAGAGAGGGGCAAAAGGCAAAGGTGTAAAACTGGCTGGTGGTGCTAAGCATAGTTTCTCAGACCAGACTTACAGTTTTTAAATCCCCTGGCAAATTGCAACCTAAAACTGTCTTTGAGGTTCAGATTAACACTTCAGTCAGTCACTGGATATTGAATTTACAGCTGTACCATGCTAACAGACCAGTGTTGCTGATTGACTTCTACCCACACCATATCTAAGATGGGGACAGTCCTGTCAATATTTTTTCCTAAAATCCAAATCCTCTGGGTTTGCCAGGGTGAATCCCATTTGAGGACCAATGCAGTGGGGTTAGACCTGAATAAAAACAGACAATAAGGGCAGTATAGACACTTTCTTGTGCGCCAGGAGTAAAATTTGGATTATTGGGATTTTCCCAAGATTACTGGGCTGTGACCTGGGTAATGATTGCGTTGGCAACATCCAAATAGCAAAATTACAGCCACAAACCTGTGATGCAGCTGTGCAGGTGTTCCTGCAGTCATGCAGAATGTCTGCAACAACCACTCACCAGCCAAACAGGCCGTGCTGCAAACTGGCCAAGGGACACCTTCAGTATTTACAAAGAGTGATGTCGCTCAACTGGAAAAAAACATCCTGCTGCCCCAGTTAGGATGAGAACTTCTACGGAAATCATCCCAGCTTTTGCTGGTTTGTTTTGTTGGGGTTTTTTTCCTCATGTGTGTATTCTCTATGCATTTCTCAGCACCATTCTCTTTTCAGATGTACAATGTGGTGAAAATCTCTTCATGTCCTCTGTCCCATTTTCATGGTCACATGTTCTTCAGGCCTGGTACAATGAGGAGAAAAATTTTGAATATGGAACTGGGGCAAAAACAAAAGGTGCAATGTTTGGCCATTACACCCAGGTAGATGTATTTTTTAAATATGTATTTATATTTCAGGCTGAACAAATAAATGTTAGCTAAGCAAGTTTTATCCTCTCATCTTTAAAGGAATTAAATACAATGGAGGCATGAGAGTTATTCTGACAAAACAAGATGAAAACTTTCAAAGGAACAGAATTAGAATGAAAATAATAGGTAAAGTAACAAAATTAAAATGAAAATAATAGTCTGAGTGTATGTAGGAGTGAAGAGTAAAGATACTGGTATTTCAAGACTTCAGGAAGCAACAACTTGTTTAACATTTGAGAATTGCCCAGACAGTGGGAAAACAGGGTTTTTAAAGTATCAGCAAGGAAATATAAATAGGTTTGTTGCAGTAAACAGAGGCTTTTTGACTCAGAGGAGCTTGACAATGGCTTATCCTAAACTCCTACAGTACCTGCACAAAAGACAGGATACAAAATTTTACATTAACAATTGCAATTGAATGAAGACATAAATACAAAATCAAAGGTTTTATAAACATGTGTCTTGAATTATTATTGTTATATCCCCAATATTCTTTGGTTGGATATGGGTTAGAGCAGATTTTCAGTAACATGGGGATCATATTTTTAGTATAAAGGGTAAATAAAGTGACTTAACTTCATTGCAAACATTTCTGTGATGCATATTGTATTTAAATTATTTTCAAATGTATATTTTCCATACTCCCATGATTTTTATTCTTATACTGACAGATGGTTTGGCACAATTCTTATAAAATTGGATGTGGTTTCGCTTTCTGCAGCAACACTACGTACAGTTACTTTTATGTCTGCCAGTACTGCCCCGCGTACGTATCGATTCTGATTTTGGTACTTGTTACATCATCAAAATTAGTCAGGAGTTGGTGAAATTTGTATCAGGGCACATCCTCAATAGCTGAGAAACAGGTTGGAAGACTGTATTAGGAATATGAAAGGACAGAAACACACTCATGAAAAGAGTTGTCAAACAAGAAAAAGCATAAAATATATAAAAGGGATGCTGATTTTCAAATTAAATGTCTCTTGCCTAAAAATCCTAATTTTCATAATAGTTAATTAGAAATAAATATTTTTCACATTCTACTTGAAATGTCAGCTCAGAAAGGCATACCAATACGTACAGTACAGTGAAGACTATAATTAATACCAAAAAACTTTAACAGGAATGTTAAGGTAAAGTGATGATTTCAAAGAGTGCCTAAAATTAATTTCCACATTCACAATATCTTGTTGTGGGTTGACCTTGACTAACCATCAGTAGCTCACCCAGCCTCTCTGACTCTTCTCCCCAACAGGATGGAGTAATTAAAAACTATGGCAAAAAGTTCCTGGGTCAGGATGAGGTCAGGGGAGTTCCCTCACCACTTACTGTCATGGAAAAAAGAGACTCAGCTTGGGAAAATTAATTTATTACTAATCAAATCAGACTAGGATAATAAGAAGTAAAACCTAAAGTGCCTTTTACTAGCCCCCACCTTCTTCCCAAGCTCAGCCTGACTCCTGGTTTTCTCTGCCTCCTCCCCCTCAGCAGCACAATGGGATGGGACTGGGGGCTCTGCTCAGTTCACCAGGTGAACTCTTTAATGAATTCTTCCACAAACACTGATTCCATCCTGCCTCTGCAACATCTGCTCAGTTCATCAGGTGCCATTTCTGCCACTCCTTCCTCCCCTTGCTCTTCCCTCACTCCATTGTGGGTCCTTCTCACTGGAGAGAGACCTCCATGAACTTCGGTATGGGTCCTTCCCACAGGCTGCAGCTCCTCCTAAGCTGCTCCAGCATGGATTCCTTCCATGCTTCCATTCCCTCAGGGTTGGACTGCTGCAATGTGTGTCCCTCACATTGGTCACAAATCCAGCCAGGAGCCTGATCCAGTGAGGGTTTCCCATGAGATCACAGCCTCCTTCAGGCATCCTCCTGCTCCAGGGGGGGTCCTCCACAGGTTGCAGGTGGATCTTTGCATCCCCATGGACATCCATGGGCTGCAGGGGCAGAGCTCCTGGTGCCTCTCCATGGGCTGCACCAGGGAACCTCAGCTCAGGTGCCTGGGGCACCTCCTGCCTCTCCTTCTGCACTGACCTGGGTGTCTGCAGGGTGATTTCTCTCACGTATTCTCACTCATTTCTTCTGGTTGCTGTTGTGTGCAGAATTTACCCTCCCTTGAATGTGTTATCACAGAGCCACAATCACCATCACATGGGTCCAACTTGGAGCTGGCCAACACTGGCCCTGTCTGAAACAGAGACAGCCTCTGGTGTCTTCTCACAAAAGCCACACCTGCAAATTCCTCCCCCTCTCTGCCCACTGCCAAAGCATTTCCAAATAAACCCAGCACATGTATAAAAATTGAGATATAACCAAGGACCAAGCATAAATCTAACAGTAAGTTACATAAGTAACTGAGTGTAAATCTAAATATCTTTATAATTTAGTTTTCCTCTCAGATATGGTGTAGTGACTTCATAGCTGATGTTGGTAACGTTGATGTTTCAGGGGAAACCTAATAAGTTCAATGAAGACACCCTACAAGGAAGGAGAGCCCTGTGGGGATTGCCCCAGTGCTTGTGAGGATGGACTATGCAGTAAGTTCCAAGCATTTTAATTGTGACCTGGGTAAAGTTGATGCTTAAAAAAAAACCCTAAACAACAATTAATTTATGCAAACTAAATTTAAAAAAAAATATTTGCTGAAATACTATCAGAAAAAATCACATTTCACCTTGCTGTCTGCTTTACCTAAGAGATAACACTTTTGATTTAACACTTTTCCATGCCCAGGAGAGATAAATCTCACCCTTGAACCTAAGAAATTCTAGGGAAGGAGGGGACTTTACCTTTTTTGTTTTCTTCTTCATCCTTTAAACAATGGTGGCAGATCAAATGGAAGAAGCAACACCCTTGATAAGAGCAAGTGGAAAACCTGAGATTTTAGAATTCTGATAGGAAATAAAAACATATGGTCTGATTCTCACAATGCATTAAGATATTAATTAAATATCTTCTGTTATTGAATTAACCAAATTCTTGTCACAGGCTGTAGCATAAAGAAAGAAAGCTTCAAAACACCTTTATGGATAAGCAAGAAATCTCCTTGAGAATGCCTTTTATTTTCTGTGTGTGGTCAAATTAGTGGTTGGGATACTGCTGGGGAGTAAATGGCAACAGAGAAGAAAACATTAGGGACAAAATAATGTTGATGAAAAATTATTCCGATAGGACAAGGTGCAGGTTTTCACTTCCTACTCATGGTTAATTTTCTGTTTCAATTTGTTTTCAGCCAAGCCTTGAAAGTTTGAAGATGCTTTTTTCTAACATTCCTGGCAAAATGTCCAGGGTGTGGACATTCAAGTCCACTGCTTCATCAAGTCCACTGCTCTGCTCCTGTCAATGCAAAACTGGAATAAAATGGGAGGGTCAGCTTTTACCTTCCTGGATATCCATCTCCTTAATGAATTCTTCCACAAACACTGATTCCATCCTGCCTCTCCAACATATGCAGAAGAACTGACTTCAGTACAGTGACTCACACAAAAAAAAATCTGTAGGTGATGTACATATTCTATTTATATATTGGTCCAGAACATGGTAGAAATCTTAATTTAAATTTGTTGTTTGTTTGCCAAATATATTTAATCATTAGCTTTTCTCATCTTTCTTTTCCCAAAATGTTATCAAAAAAACATTTTTTAAAGGTCTGTGGTTCCATATGTTTATTTATTATGTTCTTGGCATAAATGGATAGTGCTTGGTCATGTAACTACTTTTAACTTGATTGAAAATTTAAACAATTGTACTGTTAACAGGACCAGAAGATAAACAAGATTGCTTGAAATATGTAATTCTTAAAAGAAATTAGGAGAGCAGAGCAGTTTCCTGTAGATCTATTCTGGTTTAGAATCTGTTGCTGACATATGTTCTACTGTAAAATGCTCAGTTCTGAAAAAACACAAAAAATACCCCCAAAAAACCACACCAAATGTAGTTAATTTAAATTAAGAATCCTGTTTATATTGTAAGATTCAAATACAGGTAACCAAACCTGCCTTGTAAAGAAAAAGGACTGTCTGAGAAAAGGGCTTAATTCTCAATAACAGACAGACAAAAGGGGGAAGGTCCCTGCATATGGAAACTTTACTTTTCATAACAAGCAGACATGTGTTTCAATTTTTTTTAATATGTTCTTTAGCTGTACCAGTCATTAAATTACTCATTCCTCACTGACCAGTTCATCATAATTTTCATTCTTTCGTAGTACCATGAAATAAAATCCTCTAAACTTCACCAAAGTTGTGACTTTATTAGCATTAGGTGTTGAAGGGAGCCTAAATATTTAGCAGCATGAGCAGAATCAGGTTATGTGAGAAGATTTCCTAAGCAAAAACAGAAGTCAGGCAAGCAACCCTCCGTCAGACTCCCTTTCAGAGAGAAATAACAATTAGCATAAATAACCTGCAATCCCCACTCGGTGACCTTTGGGATACAGGTGTTTTTCTGTGCAGTTAATTATGGGGTTAAATATTATTTCATTCTCACCTTACAAAGGTTGCACATTCCAGTCCCCTTTTAGTAAGGAAGCTGCTGTCATAATTAAGATTGCAAGTCCCAGAGCCCTTGGCACAGAATAATTTCATCACACATTTGACTCCTTCATTCCAGTGGCATTTCTTCTAGTGTGAAAGACAAGTAATAAGTTAAAAGTTCAATTTCACAACTCAAATTGCTGATTATTTGGGTTGGGATTTTTCCTCATTCATCTCCACTACTTTTCCCCTCCATGGCACACTGCCCTCTCAGCTGGGGATAACTCTAAAAGTAAATTAAGCAATGCCAAGATATAGTGTGAGTGCTGGAACATGGCTTACTAGACTCTGAAATAATTAGCACGGGCCCAAGTAAGAATGATTGTGTTGCAATAGTTAATCCAGTGTTGTTATCAATAAGGAACCCTCATTATCATTACCCTCACTCACAAAAGACTCCTTTACCATGAATAATGGGTCAAGAAATCACAGAATCATTAAGACTGGAAAAGACCTCTAAGAGCATCGAGTCCAAACATTTACCTATCACTGCCAGGTCCCTCATTGAACCACACTCCTAACAACCAGAACTGCATATTTCTTGAGCACTTCCAGGGGTGGTGACTCCAACACTTCCCTGAGTAGCCTGTTCCAATGCTTGACAACCTCTTCTGTGGAGAAATTTTTTGCCAATGTCCTGTCTAAACCTCCCTTGGCACAGCTTGAAGCTATTTCCTCTTGTCATATTGTTTGTGACCTTGGAGCTGAGACCAACCTCCACATGGCTACAACCTCTTTATAGGGAGTTGTAAGGAACATGATTCCCCCTGAGCCTCCTTTTCTCCAGGCTGAGCCCCTCCAGTTCCCTCAGCTGCTTCTCATCAGACCTGTGCTCCAGACCCTTCCCAGCTTCATTCCCTTCCCTGGATAGGCTCCAGTCCCTCAATGTCTTTCTTGTAGTGATTTCTGCAAGCCAAACCACAAGAATTCATTTCTCAGTCACTCAAAAGAGGAAAAAAGTAGTGTAATAAGGTAAAAATCAATCATCATACATCTGACCCAGGGCATAAAGGTCCATAAGCCTGATTTAGATCTCCAGGAAGATAATGGAACAAATTTTTTCCTGTCATTTTGTAACCAGTAGGGTATTAAGCATCAGCATGGATCCTTCATGAACTGATCTTGCCAAAACAAACTCTCTTCAGTGAGTCACTCAGATAAGAGGATGTTGTGATGGCTTAAGTAACAAACTCAGGAGGTGTGGCTCAGATGAAAGCATTAAAGCACTGCACATCCATGCAGCTGAACACACACATCCATGGCTGCTCCTGAGCTGAGGGGGGAGACAGAGACCTCTGGCACCTCAGGGTCCTGATGGATGACAAGAGGTCCACAACCCTGGAGTATGCCCTGTGAGCAAGGAGACCCAGTGAGGCACATCTGGGCTGCTGTGTCCAGTTCTGGGCTCCTCAGGACAAGAGAGACATGGAGCTCCTGGCGTGGGTTTGGTGGAGGGTGACAGTGATGAAAGGACTGGAGCATCTCCCTGAGGAGGAAAGGCTGAGGGAGCTGGGGCTGTTCAGCCTGGAGAGGACACACAGCTGAGAGGGGCCCTCAGCCCTGGGTGTCCCTGTGTGCAGGGAGGGCTCAGAGCAGGGCCCAGGCTCTGCTCCAGGGCCCAGCAATGGCACCAGAGGAACAGACAGGGACTGATCCCAGCAAATTCCACCTGGACATGAGGAAGAGCTTCCTATGCAGTGACTGAGCACTGAACAGATTGTCCAGAGAGAGGTGGAGTCTCCCTCACTGGGGATATTGCAGAACTGTCTGGAAACACAATCTTGTGCCATGTGCTCTAAAACCACTGCTTTATGTGAGGCCCAGCTATTGATGTTTCTAGGGCATGAGAAATATTTAGTGACTGACTACGATACCGAAGGGCCATGTTGCAATCAGTGCTGGTAAAAGACTTTAAAGCCATTATAATATGGCTAACATATTTCAAGGCAGTTTTCCTTGTTCCTGACAAATCCTGTCATCACTGAGATCCCCACAGCAGAGCAGCTTTCCTCCTAGCACATTGTATACCTGCTTCTTTCCACCTTTCAAGGAGAAACCCTTGATAACCCTGCCTACCTTTAGCAAGGATCCAGAGCAAACAAGGAGATGCCATGGGAAGGCCTGTAGAAAGGGATTTTTCCCCATTCCTCCTTCTCACCTATTCCTGAGGGGGCTCCTTGCAGAGAGCTGGCTGCTCTGGGCAGGGTCTGAATTATGTCCCACATGATGGACTTCCTGGTTCATTGTGGAAAAGTACACAAGATGGATAGGATAGGATAGGATAGGATAGGATAGGATAGGATAGGATAGGATAGGATAGGATAGGATAGGATAGAATAGGATAAATTCAGTTAGAGGGGGCCTACCTAGTGCAACTTTCTGACCAAAGATTAATTTGGAATAAGTTCTTCTCTGAGTGCAAGAATCATCTCATTTGTGCAGTGGTTTAAGAGGAACATGGTGATGTGGACAGCTCAGCCAAGGCAGTGTCCTGTCTCTTGCCATTACAAAGAGAATGTCCCTTAATGGCAGCTGGAAAAATCTTGTGGCAGGCAGAACTGAATTTCTTCTTCCTCTAGATTTGATGTCCTTTACAATGACCTTTAAAAAAATGGGACTGTTGCACTTGAAATATTAATTATCTGAGCAGAAAGGTGCTGCCTTTTCTATTTGTATGGAGATAATCCTTACTGATTTTCTCTGCAACATTTAGCCACAGATAAGATTTTTAGACAAGTGTTATACAATTAAGAAATGAACATCGTACTAACTCTAACTGGCCCATTTTCAGATGGATTTCCTGACTTTATGTCACTGTCCATCTGCTCTGCTGTATCAGATTGCTGAACAGGTAAGAAAGATAAAATTTAAAGAAAACAGAAATAAAGTATAGATAGTTTTATATGTTTGTAGTGTGTAATTTTATCATTTAGTAGCTGGAAAAGAAAACATCAGGTTTCTCAGGAGATGCATGTCAAGATCATAGAGGGGCCTGAGAACATCTGTGTCCCAGCTGATACAAGAAATGCTCCAGAAACTGATGGGTTGCACCCTGAAATCCAGCTGTGGCACCCAAAATCCTGTTTGGCACCCAGGCTGCCCACACAGTGATTTACACGAGAGGAAAGTGTCTCCAAATTAGATGCTAATTGCAACAAATGACTGAGCAAGAAGTGACCTATTTCAATTTAATAAGACTCAAAGTTTCAATCCTCCTCCTCCCTCCATGCTGGGGTATACACAAGGGTTAAAGATTTCCCTAGGCATGGCAGAGTGCTATCAGAGGCAGTTAGGACCACACATTTGGATTTAAGCAGCTGTATTTCTCCCTGAGCTGTCTGTAGGGATCCTTTAATCTCAGTCAGCCTGTCCACAAACCAGCACTCGCTGTAATATGTTAATAAAACCCCTCTTACTTTCTCAGCCCAAAGTGTCAGGCACTGCCTGTTTATTACTCTGCCTATAATACATTTGGCCATAGTTTGCTGGGATTATCATTAAGTATCAAAAAGTTGCTCTCAATTTTCCCATCAGTTTTGCTGTTAATGCTCACCATAGAAGTGAAGTTACCTGAGGTGGGTTGCACAGGTTGGAAGAGGATTATTCCCAGTGCCACCACTACATTTCCTCCTTACTGAACTGATGTCACTTCCTAACCTGGCAAGAAATGATCCACAGCCTGGCTGGGACTGAGGCAGACAGCCACGGAAAGAAATAATTCAGGACAATTCAGGACAAGAGGACATGTTGTCAAGTTGTGCCAGGGTAGGTTTAGATTAGATACTGGAAAAATTTATTGACTGAAAGAGTGGTCAGGCATTGGAACAGGCTGCCCAGGGAAATTATGAAATCACAAAAAATGTGAAGATGTGGTGCTTAGGGCCATGGCTTGGGGGTGAACATAGAGCTCTCAGGATCAGGTGCAGCCTCAGGATGAGGGACAGACCTTGAGTCTTTGTTCACACAAGACTCACACCATTATCACCAGTACTAAGAAGATGCTACCTTTCCCTAATCCACTCCTTTTCTCCCTCCTCACCAAATCCATATCTGGTTGTGATAAGTAACCAAGGCAGTTTTATCAGTTTTCAAGAAAAGTGTCCTTGTGCCTGATTAACTCTTACTGATATAAACCAGGATATTAACCCAGCAGAAAAATATTCCTCTGGTCAGTTTTCCCTTAGAGGGGGTAACTGCTCTCCTCTAATCACAGTGTCAAAGCTAAAAGCAGGACCTTAGGCAACTGGATGTGCTTGACTTTCCTGTACCATGTAGCTGCTGGAATTAAACACCCACATTCACACAAAGACACAACACTTCCTGAGGTACAGGGAGCAGCTAAACAAGATTGTGTTTCTGGTTTTAATGTGCCTTAAGATCTGCAGCTGCAATGATCGAACAGAAAACAGGTCAAAATAAGCACTCGTTAGATGAAGCCCCTCTACAGAGCTACTGCTAGATTTTAGTGCCAGGGGAATACATTGCAGGGTCTGTCATGTGTTTATCTCCCAGTTTATCAGAGGAGGGTGTCAAAGGAAACAATAAGTAAAAGATAAGCTAGTCTGAGACTGACAAGACCATGTTGTCTAGGTTGCCTGAACAGCGACACAGCAAAGCGTTAACCAGCATCGTTAGCAAAATCAGGGATGGGAATTGCACATCTGATGGCACTTGTGAGGAGCAGCCACCATCTAATGAGTGCCACGGGTCTCTGGTTAGTGCTGTGTACTGCTGGCTACATCTGTGAAACAAGGTGGAGATAAAAGATAAGGAATAATAAAGTGGGATGTCATTAATCGGCTTCTACAGAAGGAGCGTATCAGTAGACAGCATTTAATAATGCATCGCCCCAAGCAGCTCGGTGTCTGAGCCTGATCTTATCCTCTGCATAAAGCATCTCCCCTGAGCCCCTGCTGGCTTTGTTCACTTCATGAGCTGCAGCATCAGACCTGCTTTGCTGGCAGTGGGTGGGAGTAAGAGGCTCATCCTGCCAGGAGGTGATACACAATGCATAGGATGCCTTTCTGCTCAATTTAAGGAAATAGCAGCAAATAACAAGGCCATTTAGGCTAAACCATAATTTCCAGCTAGCCCACCCATTACCAGTTAACAAGAACGAAACAAGGTTGTACAGGTTGAGCACTGAAGGCTCTGCTTAGCCAAGATGGACAACCCAGCTGCTGGGTTCAACGAAAGCAAAAGAGTTTGCCCGTGTGTCACCATGATATTTTATGAAAAATCCCTTTGTCAGGATTTCTTCTCCTGGGAAGCTGGGGAGCTTCAGCTTCTCCCTGTTTTGCTGCTTTGGAATGTGATTTGGAGAATTGTTTACCCAACATGTGAATTGTTTTAATTTAATGACCAATCCCAGTCCAGCTGTGTTGGGACTCTAATCAGTCGCTAGTTTTTATTATTCATTCTTTTCTAGCCTTCTGATGTAGCCTTTCTCTTTCTTTAGCATAGGAATAGAATAGAATAGAATAGAATAGAATAGAATAGAATAGAATAGAATAGAATAGAATAGAATAGAATAGAATAGAATAGAATAGAATAGAATAATAAATCAGCCATCTGAGAATTTGGGGTAAAATTCTCATCTCTCACCTCGTCCTGGGGACCTCACAACACCACACCCATGAAAACCTCAGGAATATCAAAATGAATGAGTGTCTCTATTAATTTGCAGGGAAGCAGCAGGCATGTTTCAAAGATAAAACAATTGTGCAGCATGCCTGAATATTCCACATATATGGAATACATACGGTGTATTCACTGTTGTCCCTCCTCATGACTAGGAAACACGTCAAGAACTGCAGTGCACACTCAAAACAGCCCCGAGATCCAGGCAGGAATGGGAGATGTGTGTACACACATGTGCACATGTGTATGAGGGAGTTGGGAGTAGCTAAGCAGCTGGAGAAGTGGAGGGATGTGATTTTGCATTGTTTCTCACAGAGGAAACACAGCCCATTTTAATCATTCCTGCAGACCCTGTGGAGACACCATCAAACAGGCTCCAAAGGGAAAACATTGATGGGAAGGTGATTCATGTGTCCATTGCAGTCTAACACTTTCCCTGTGTATTCCAGAGGATACCTACACACTGTGGGTACATCACTGATGACATTCTACAGCAGGACAAGTAAATGCTTTCTTTGTGGCATGACCTGAATAAATTCCTAATTTCAGACCTTTTCTAATAGGTTTTCCTCTGAAACCTTCCCATCCATTCTGTTTTTCATGTCTGACTGTAGTGACAGGTTACACAGAGTCAGAACACAGGTCTGAGCCCTGAAAAGGTTTTCTGTGCCTTTATGATCTTAGTCCTTGACACAATTTTGGCTTAGACCAAACAGCATTACCTTCCAGAAAAGCCTTGGTATGTTTGACAGGTTAATAATGCCAAGGCTCTTTAGCATCTTGGAAAACATGGTTCAAGAAAGAGAGTTCAGCTCTACTCACTAGAGCCAAACCAGTGGCCTTAAGACCCAAAAATTTATCATTGAAAAATTTCATCATCCATATTATTACATCTCCCCCAAACAACTGTTTTCCTCAACCATACCTGGAAAGAGATATAGAATAGTGACTGACTTGACTCATATAACGCTTATTAAAAAATTCTTGGTGATGTCAAGGCAGTCATTTACCTTATCTGCTCATCCAGCCTGTCTCAGGCATCTGCTCTAAGAAGAAAAGGTGAAATACAGACCTACAGATGTAGAAGTACCTCTATTACCTCTAAAGTCAGCATAAGGAGAATGGCTTTGAAGTAGAGCTCTGGTGAGATGAGTGCCACTCTAGCAGTCTGGATCATGCTCTGGCAGGGACAGATTTTCCTCACCATCTGCAGGTTCAAGAGACCTGTAGCTATAAGGAGGTTGAATTTGATGAGAGCAGGCCTGGCTGGGGTGGAGCTGGAAGGTGAGAGGTCTGCAAAAAAAAATTTTCTGGATCAAAAGCCAGGAAGTGAATAGCAGTGATACAGTCAGTTAAGCACTGAGACATTTTCTGCAGTGGCTTGAAAGAAGAAGTTTAAGAAATATTTAAGATAAGGAGTCATGAAACACTGCAGAGAATTGAAGTGACTGGTCCCATCAGATGAACCAGTTTCCCCACATTCAAATCCTGAAGGCACAGGGGTCATTTGCTACACCATGCATTCATAAGAGAACCATAGTCTTGATCTCTGATTACATTAAGAATGATGGATTTGGCCAGAGAAGACAGTGGCTGATGAATTTACTGGAGCACAGGGGAGAGGAGTCACCACAAAACCAGGCAGCCAAAGTCACCTTTATACAGCCATAGAATGCAGAGCTATAATCTACTGGAGGGAAAAAAACCTGTGGCAGACAAGAACCATGCCAAAGGCATCCATAGGAAAAATACAAGTGGGAAGGAAGGAATGGAAAAATGCTTACACCTGAGTTTGCTCAGCCTGGCTCTGCCCTGAGTTTTATCATCTGGGTGCAATTTAACAGAGATGTTTCCTTGGAGCACAGCTGAGTGTGACAATCTGATTTCAGGCTGTTCCTCCTTTCTGACTAAAGAAGGGAGAAGTATTTACCTGATCAGTTTATGAGTAGCTGTGAGAATCTGTCACTTTTCACATGTTGCTAGAACCTCTAAACTGCTCAATGCATCATAATCCCACTCTCTGTTTACCCTGTTCATCTATATTTCAGTCAAATTACAGAAAATCTTATTTCCTCCTTAAACTGCTTTTTCCTATTGCAGCAATTAAAGAATGAACTTGATTTAATACATTTTTAGGAATTAATTCAGACTTGAGAGAGCCTATTCAGAAATTTGGTTTACTCTTGTATGCAAACTACTAATAAAATGCTATACTACTACTACTACACTACTATACTACTGTAAAGCAAGCTACTAATTTTCTGATAAATTTTATTCAGAGCCTTGGGGTTTTTTTATCTCCACAAAATTATGCTTTCTCTCCTGCCATTGATAACCAAAGTGCCTGAATTTTCTTCATTTGAGTATATTACCTTAATTACTAAAAATCATTGTAAGTTAAAAAAGCTAAAAAAAATAGTAAAAAAACAGAAAAACACCCTGTAATATATGATAGGGATATATATACACACACACACCTAGAGATGTACATAATATGTATCTCTGACAGGGACACAGTCCAGCTAAACCAACAGATTTTTGAGTTTTTACAGTTTTGACTGCAGCTAGGTTTTTTTGCATTGCATTTTGATGTAAACTCCTGAATACCAAAACTACACAATCAACCCAAGCTGCAGCAACTGTGGAAGGGATTTAATTTTTATAACAATGAGTATTTTTATGAGTGAAGATAAAACCATAGGACTGTGTATGGGATGGAATATTCCATGGAAAATACTGAAATCTGATACCAGATCTGGTGACACAGGTGGCCTTGTTGCTCCTCAGGAAGACACAGATCCCTTAATTAAACTGGGCCATATCAAACACCGTGTATATGAACTGGTTACTTATTTTGTGTGCATCAGCCTGACACACAGGGGCTTCTGAAGCCTGGCTGTGCCCCATCAGGTGGCAGTGGAGGGTCCCTGATGATGGACAGTGCTGGCAGATGTGCAACAAGGTCACTCTGCTCCTGCATTTTTCCCATTGCCCTGTCACAGCTGGAATTGTACTGCGCTCACAAAACTGCTCAGTCCTGTTCCCAAACTTGCCTTCATTGAAAATATAGGAGTGCCCTCTGGTGGAAAACTGAGCAGTTGAAGGTGTCAGTAAAAATAAGCAATTTCCTCAAATGAAAATAACAATTTCTTGCTGGTACACCAAAAGGTTTTAGTTACACCACTGAATATTGCAAGGCCAGATTCATCATTTTGTGCCTTCTAATTCTGCAATGAAGTCTTCAGAGCCCTGAGGCTCCAGGTGTTCCAACCAGGGACAGTGGTTTGGTGAAAATATCAGAGGAGTCATTTGGGTTGGAAGGGGCCAGAAAGATCACCTGGTTCCAGTCCCCTGCCGTGGGCAGGAACACCTTCCACCATCCCAGGTTCCTCTGAGCCCTGTCCGACCTGGCCTTGGACACTTCCAGGGATGGGGCAGCCACAGCTTCTCTGGGCACCCTGTGCCAGCTTTGAGTTTTCCTTTGAGTTTAATTCCATTGCTCTGCAATCTGGAGCTCCATCCAGATGTGGGCCAGGGCTTGGCTGCCTGTGTTCCTGATACCCAGGGCTCAAGTTCACACTTGACTCCTACTTCTAGGGAAGGAGCAGATGGAAAGTGTGGCATTCACATTTTCTGGAAAAATCCCTTCGCCCAGGATTTTTCTCCTGGGAAGTTGAGAAGCCTCAAAGAAAAAGGAAAACAATGATTATCTGATTTGCTTCTCCTGTGTTGAGCTCACATGTGGAATGTGTTTGGAGATTGTTCACCCACAGGTGATTGTTTCATTGGTTTCTGGTGAGTTGCTTTCACTCCTTGGCCAGTCAGTGCCAAGCTGTGTCAGCACTCTGGAAAGAGCCACGAGTTTTCATTATTAGTTTTTTAGCATTCTGTCAGTATCCTTTCTGTATTCTTTAGTATAGTTTAGTATAGCATTCTTTAATACAACATCATAAAATAATAAATTAGCCTTCTGAGAACATGGAGTCAGATTCAATCCTTCCTTCATCTGGGGGAAAACCCAAATACAGTAGGAATGTTTGCAGAGGGTCAGAAAAGTAAAAACAGAGAAATTAAGTACTGTGGAGATTTGTGTATTAGCAGCTCAATGACTTAAAAAGGAAAACATCAACATTTAACTGTAAAAAGTAGAAAAATATTTTAAAAGCCATGAAATTGGATTAGGAGCTAATTGGGAATCCCCAGGTTTTTGGGTGTTCTATCAGAGCCATCTGTGTCCACAGAGATGGTGGAAATTGGTATCACAGCAGAGCTGCAAGGAAGAGAAGGGAGGAGAAAGAATTTGATTTGCTAAAAAACTCAGGTTCTCAGATGATGATATTCTTTTAAGGTAAATATCCATTAACTTGATTATTTGATAACCTGAACAGAGCTTTTGATTTGTTGCTTGGCACTAAAAGTATCCTTGGAGCTGATGAAAAAATGTCCTGCTTTCGCAATATGGAATATTAAAGAAAAATTACTTTGGCAAATGGCAAGTTTCCTGGTAAACACTCTCTGGCTCTATGGGAGTGGTACTTCACTGACCCAAAGTGTTTGCTTTCCACAGAGCAAAGGACAAGCAAGAAAAAGGTCTGTGAGACTGAAATCTGTAGGTCCTGTGACAATGTCACAATGTAAAAATTTTTTTATAGTTATCTTCAAAAGCCACACAGACATGGAAATAATCCAGGCAGTGAAATTTAGACCCCTTTTTATACACAGAGAAATGCCATAAACATCCATGTAAATGGTTTTCACTACAATAGAACAGTGGGATGACAGAGGGGGAGTCAAGGCTGATTAAATTCTCCACCAATACTTAAAGAAGCAATTTAATAAATCTTTGAACCATGTTCAAGGTCCAAGGCAAGGTTGGATGAGGCTCTAAGCAGCCTGTTCTAATGGGTCTCATCCCTGCCTATTGGAACTGCATGGTCTTTAAGGTCCCTTGCAATTCTGTGATTTTAACATCCACCTTCATGAAGACAATCATTACACAAAAGTCATTTAGAGAATTGAGAAAATGGATATGGAAATTTTGCCCAAAAAAGGAACCAAGGGAGCATTTGAATTACTGACCTCATCTGATCCAGGGAAAAACTGTGAATCAAATTATTGAAAAGGCTATGCATAAATCCATGGAAGCTCTGCTGATGGCAAATATTTCAAACTTCCATCAAACAAACCTGTGAGATGAAAAGGCCTCATGGCAGCAAAGTCCTTACAAGGGAACTTTTACATTTCTCTTTACGTACCCAAAGCAGAAATGTGAAACTGTTACTCTGCTGCTCCAGTATGCAAACTGCTGGCAAACTTCTTGTGTTCAGCTGAAAGAATCAAGGCTAAAATAGAGTAAATACATCAAGTGGCTGGGTATGGTAAAGTAAATACAATAAATATGGCATGGAAAATGGCAGAGCAGGTTTGGGTTGCAGTGACTCACACTTACAGTGTCAGTAATGCCATATAGGGACAAGACTGCCACAAGAACAGTCAGAAATATCATGGTTTGGATAGACTAGAAGCAAAACTAAGTTCAGAGGGGGATATGGCATTAGGAAAGGAGATAATGGGGTGAGAGGGAAGGGAGGAGATGGGATGTAACTCAGAAAATGGGAGAATGAAGAATAGAATCAATGAGTATTAGGAAATTAATCAGCTGGCAACAAGAAGGGGGACATGCACAGACATCAATGATCCCAACTTGTGGACAGCTGAGGGCCACCCACTGTGAAATCCAATGTCTTTTTCATGAGGTCAGTGTCTGAGTGGAACACACCTGGGTCACAGTATTTATATAATTTTAATTTGAAAGTGGATCTAGAGCTCAAATTACATTTCATAGGTATAATTAATAGCTTCATGGTTGCACATAAATGCCTGCATAGCAGTGAATTAATATACCCAGAATCACAGAATGGTTTGGAAAGGACCTGAAAGACCTTCTCATTTCACTCCCTGTCATGGGCAGGGACACCTTCCACTATCCCAGGTTGCTCCAGCCCTGTCCAACCTGGCCTTGGACACTTCCAGGGATGGGGCAACCACAGCTCCTCTGGGCAACCTGTGCCAGGGCCTCCCCACTCTCTGAGTAAAGAATTTCTTCCAAACATCTAACCTAACCCTGCCCTCAGCCAGTTTGAATTCATCACCCCTTGTCCTGTCACTCCCTGCCCTTGCCAAAAGTCCCTCTCCAGCTCTCTTGGCTCCCCTTTAGGTGGAGAAAGGTCTGAGGTCTCCCTGGAGCCTTCTGTTCTCCAGAGTGAACATTCCCAATTCTCTCAGCTTTTCATATTCCTCAAAGCTTTTAGTTCAGTTGTTAGTCTGCAACTTTGTGACATTCCCCAGGGTATCCTGCCAGGGCTCCAGATAAAATCTGGAAAGGCACAATCCTTCCATATGCACTTGCAATACCCTTAGCACTGCAAAGGTGTCTTGGTTTACATGAGGTGGTGCCAAGTGTCTCTTTATGGGCTGCTACATTGAGATTTAGGTCTTCACTAACCTAGAAGATTTGACTCCTTCTGGTGGGAGAACTTAGATATAAAATGTAGTAGAAAGCTACTAGTTTCAGGTACCCTCTTTTATATAATTGAACTCTGTTTTATGACTTACCTCAAAAGAGTTTGTTCATTGATTCATAAAGAGCAGCACTGTATTTGCTTTTCCCTGACTTGACCATAGGAAAGCACCTACATAAGCACACACACTGAGATACCATTGATACTCGTGTGCACAACTGGATACTTTCCAAAAGCAGGAAGCTGTAAAAGTTGTGTATCACTTTCAATCAGGAAATACTTTTTTCCTTAGCAATCTTTTTTCTGCTGGTCATTACAGAGCAGTGTGTTCTAGGTTCATCTTTCTGGACTGTGTGTACATTTTTTATCACATCACATCTCTCTAAAAGGAAAAATATTGCAGGATGCAGAAACCAGGAATCTGTGTCTGCCTTTGCAGCACTTTTTCTCAGAGCCTTCCCCAGCAAATAAATGCCCCCTCTTCCCCTTCTCCCTATCAGCAGCTCTGTGGCTCCTGGAAGTCAGGCTGTGGAAAGGCTCAGCTCCAGTGAGGTGTGTGGAAAGCCCCCTCAGTCAGGATATGCTTTGAATGGGTATTTAAAATGCCCTTTGGTTATGTAGCTTCTATTCATCTTCTTTCAAGTAATTTCCAGCTTTAGACTATAAAAAAGGTGAGAAGTCACTCCACAAAGGATCTTGGCTGTGGCCAAATGCAGCTGGTTCAAGAATTATTGCAAGTCAAAATGCATTTAATCAGCAATATAATTTCCAAATGACTCTTCAAGCGAGGATTTTAAGTGGAGTTTCTATAAATACCTCTTTTCACAGCTCCAAATATTTCTCATTTGCTTACTGCAGGCAGTCCAATAGAATGTTCTGTGTGAGACTCACTGACTTGGAAATCAGGTTTCCCTGTTTTCTAACAAATTTTAATATTATTTGTTTTGCAACAGATTCTAAGCATTTTTTACCAATTGGACACCATTACAAGAAGATCAACCTTATTTCTGCATCTACAACAACTCTGGTTTACTTTTATGCCAGATGCATGAAACTTTTTAAAAGATTTCACAGTAAAAGCCCCCACATTGTCACTACTGCTAAATTACAGAAAATCTTTTTCCAGCAAATATTGCAGCAAACAAAGAGATGTTCATGATAAACTGCAATTTGTGTAGCCTGTATTTCTCAGACAAGTATGTCTGAAGTTATCAACCATGTAAACTGAACATAAAACCTGTTTTATCCATGAGTAATAAACAAATGCCTCCAGGTGATCATTGCCTTTGAGATATCTGTGATAGCTTGAGTCTGCATTGCTTTGTGTCTTTCACCATTAGTGAGAGAGGAAGGGGTGTATTCTCACTTCCTTTAAATCATAATAAAAATTAACAAATCACCTATATAAAAAGTCAGTTTGAATTCTAAGAGAAGTCATTATGGTTTGTTTGTTCTGTTTCCTGTTGGCCAGATTTAGTTCAAATAAGGGATTTGTTCTAGAGAATCAGCTGGGCTTTGATTTGGTTACATCTGACTCTCACAGAGAAAGACATATCTGAAAAAAATAAATGTGTTGTTCTAATGGTTTCCACACAGAATTCTTCTCTGTTCTTCTCTGTTCACTTTCTGTGTATCTTTCCACACTTACAACAGGCATTGGTTTATTTGGTTTATGGGAGAAATATGACTGGAGGGATGGAGCTCATCTCTCTCTTTGACCTGTATCTGATAGTTTCCCTTATTCTAATCTAACAATTTAAATATATTAGATATGTTGCTTCCCAGAGGTGACTTCAGAGGTGTGTTTTATCTATTTGCAAGAAAAACTTGAGCTGAAATGCAAGTGCTCTCACTATTGGTTTGTCCCAGGAGATAGAATGAGTTTTACCCCAGATTTCTTTTCTGGAGTCAGAGTGTTTTGTCCCATAGCAGAGACTTAGAAAATGTTTCTAGTGACTTACTAGATCTAAAGTGAAGCTGAATTAACAATCCCTATATGTTTAAAAAAGGACAATTATGCATTTTTACAGTGCTCAGCTTTGCCACATTTCAGCAAAGATTGAAAAGAACACAGGCACATATCGAACTTTGATACGAGAAGTGTATGATTGCTCTGGTTGAATAATTTGCTAATCCATTTTGGGCTTCATGAGAATGACTTTCACACACAAACACAAAATCCCTCCTGCAATTTTATGTGTTAGACTTTAAAAGCTCTCTGGAATTATAGTACCATGAAAGAATGATATTCATCACCTGAGGAAACCATGAAATCTCCTTGTTGCAAACTTTCTAGAAACATATAGAAAAACATCTCTAAGGATCAGCCTGTGCTTTACAGATCACTTTCTGGGAGCACAAGAGAAGGACTAGGCCTCTAATAGTTTCTGGACAACATTTTTTTTTAAATTATTCCATTATACTGTGCTTATGTACAGTTACTCTGACAGCAACTTTTTGATTGATTGACTCTGTTGATTGTCTCTCTAATAATAATAATCTGGAGTGGAAGGTGAGTTGGGTTGTGTGGAAGAAATCAGTAATGTTCCTTTTTGCCAAACAAAGTTAGGTCTGCAAGGTGTTCTGACAGCCAAGAAAAAGAACTCTGCAATGTTCTGAACCACACAGAACTGCATGGATTTTAATCTAAAGTGCTACTTCTACTCTCGTTGACTTCAGTGAAATAAAGAATTGAAGAAAGTAGATTTTTGTCTTCATTGTTTGAGATAAATCAGATTCCTGCAGTTCAGGTTTACATAAGGCCTGGAGGAGAACTTCCACAGTCAAATCACTCAAGCTGATCTTTTTTTAAGAGCTTTCCATAGATTTATCTTTAAAAATATACACATATTTGCAGAACTCCGTGGAATAAATTCTTAATTTATTTTTTCATTAAATTACCCCACCCCTTCAGGTAATCCAGATGAGGAAGTGGGAATTGCTATGCTAAATTGTTCTTTGTACTGTGGTTCCGGATGTCAGTTTTATTAATCTTTTCTTTCTTCCCAATTATTTCACCCACAGACCATGAATTGTAGCATATCTGACAGTCATCCTTAGAGAACAAATTGTTTTCACTATTCAAACAGGTGGGGCACGCTTTAAAGAAGTACTTTAAGTATCATAATTTCATTTTAACAGTACAAATAAAGCTCAGGTGACTGTAGGGAATGAATGAAAATGGTTGAGTAGGGTGGATGGGGTAAAAGAATGGAAGTATCTCCCAGCACATTGGGAATCTGGAGCTGCTGGACTGCCTCCCCTCACAGTCAACAGAAATGCAGTCAATAACTATGGTAGGTGTCTCACAAAGCTTTCAGATGGTGATAACCCTGGTCTCATCAAAATTGTCCCAAGCACTTCAGATAAAAAAGTAACTGTGCCCTTATCTCAGAACATGGAAGGATATGGGAGACCTTATCAGAGGCAACTTCCCCTGAGCTCTGGCTGCTGTGCAAAGGAAGAACAAAGGCAGCTGTGTTTGCCAGCAGAGGGGTTATAATACAATATTAGAATTCTGGCAACAGCAGGCAGCTGCAGGAATTCTGCAGAAATCTGGAAACAGTGAGGCAATATTGACTGGCAGCATGGGCAGCAACCTGCACCCAGTGTGGTGAAAAGAGTGCTCAGTGTGCAACACACCACAGCAAAGGCAAGGACGAGGAAGGGAACCAAGAAAGGAATAAGGAGATGTGCAGATGCTTTATGCCTTCTGATAGCCATCAGACAGCGTGGAAGGAAGCAAGAAAGGTTGTGTTTGAGCAATGAGGATCTGTCAAAGTTGCCTTTGTGATGTTTTACCTTATAAGAGAGTGCAAACAAAGAACCTGCAAGAAGGAAGGATGAGCAGAGAGATGCCAGGTTGGATAGGGCTTGGAGCTACCTGGACTAGTGGAAGATGTCCCTGCTCATGGCAGGGGGTTGGAACTTGGAGATCTTTAGGGTCTTTTCAACCCTGACCATTTTATGCTGCCCTAGAGCAGAGCACATGCCACACATCTCTCCAGACTGAAGATATGAAACATCTGCAGCCATTCTGCAGTAACTTAATCTTGAGCAACATCTGGGGTGAGTTATGTGCACAACAACCATAGAATCACAGAATGGTTTGGGCTGTAAGGGACCTTAAAGATCACCTTGTGTTTGAGCAGGGACACCTTCCAATAGACCAGATTACTCAGAGCCCCATCCAACCTTGTCTTGAACATTTCCAGAAATGGGGCAGCCACAGCTCCTCTGGGCAACCTCTTCCTGTGTCTCATCACATTCATAGTCTAGAATTTTGTCCTAATATCTATTCAAAACCTGCCCCCTTTCAGTTCAAAGTCATCCCCCTTTGTCCTATCACTACATATGGTGGTAAAAAGTGATGCCCAGTGCCACAGCCTCAGTGAGCTAATGAAATAAAAGTTTTAGGCAGCAAATGGAAGTTCAGGAACCATTTGGAAGAAAACATCACTGTATTTCTCACAGTACAGGTCATTCTGTGTACAACTAAGATGCTAACTTATGTCTCCACCTCAAAATATTTATCCTACTCTTTTGCCAGAAACAGGAAAGACAACTGCAAAACAACCAGCTCAGAACTCAAGCTTTTATTTTGTGAACACATTAGCATTGTAGCCTGCTGATCAGACTAGAAGCTGAAGCTCTGCAAAAGGACAGGTCTTCTGTCTTCCCTTTTTCCTTACCCTGCAGACAAGGAAAAAAAAATCCAGACCAATGCAGCTGGATTGGTTCATTTTCAGTCACCTGCTCCTTAAGAAAAGTTCTTCTTTGCACAATGGGCAGCCCCAAGGCTGATGTCATTTATCAGCAATAAATATTGACAAGGAAAAAAAGGGGAAATGTATATATATACAGCCCTGGACTGGGGAGAGCCTTTCACTCTCCTGCCACTTCCTCAGGTACAGAAGGATTCTGGTGGATGAAGGTAATGTATGCAAAACTGAATTTCAGCCTTAGAGATTTTATCCAAACAATCTCTTGTTCCTTGTGCTACGAATTTTAGTGGAGTTAATAGCTAAATTGTACCAATAATTGATAATGTGATAATTGACAGAAAATTTATGCTTATAATATCTTAGAGAAAGACTGTAAAATAAAACATATCTTCTCTGAAAAACACCTTCCATGAGCAGGGATGAAAAATTGCTTCATTGGAGTCTAATTCCTGCATTTCTTTAGATCAAAATGTAACACATGGACCCACTTGCTTCTTCCTACAAATGTAAACATAAAAGAATTCATTTTGCATGGGGTTGTCAGTTGTGGGAAATGCTTTCCTAATGTCTTTTGAATTGTTTTGGTGTTAAATTTATTTCACATGAGTATTGGGATCAGTACAAATGAACTCAGAATTTTGTCATCTTTAAAGTTATCTGTCCAAACTTTCATGTATATATGCTGCTGAAATGCCTAATATATATTATGGCATGTAATAGGCTGATTATCTTTTCTTAATGGACAGTGAATTTATTACTTTAATGAAATTTAAAGAGGTAAATTCAGAGAATGTAGAGGAAAAATATATCAAAATAACTGACAAGACAAATATTCACACTCTGCCAAACTTTCAAACCTGCTATGCCTTGAAAGCTGTATCAGATGGCAGGAGAAAGTTTCTACAGAGGAATGAAACACCAGGATTAAACATAAAGACCACATTTTTCAAATAGAAATTTGTTTACAGTTTTGAAGCTATCAATGTTTATTTGCTTTTACACTCAATCAAATTTTCATGAAACCTCAGGTTTTCAAGTAGAGCTGCCTAAAAATGCATTGCTGGCATTTGTGTTTCAGAAGCATTGAAGTGATTTAGTGGATTGAGCACTATTGACAGGGAAGGATAAGTGTACCTGGGAATCATCATTGTTTGACTTTGAGAGTGAAGCCCAACACATTTAGTCCAAGAGACAGATTTGATGGTAGAGTCTGGCAGTTGAAGATGTGCAGTAGTATTTAATCAACTTTGACTCTGGATCTAGAAATATTTTATGTTTCCTTTTGCAGTATTTAATTTGGGAAGTCCCAAAAAGATTTTGTTTCTGTGTGTACAGAAGGGCAAGACAACTCCTCTGTGTCTAAAAATATCCCTGCAGTTTAAGGATTTATTCTTCATTGATATCAGTGAGATCCCTGCCTCTACCTCATGAAAATGATTTCCTTATGAAATCACAGGAAAACAAGATAAAGACTGAATATCTGAATGACATCGTAGGACAAGGGGCAGGGATTCTAAGCTAAAAGGGAGAGACAGTTTTTGGGTGTTTTTTACAATGATAGTTTCCCTATGGAGCAGAATTTCCTAGATTTCTATGGACCTGTCTTTCTCACACTATGGATTTTTCTGGGAGGCTAGCTCTAAGGCATTTTATATTTGTTGGGTTTTGTAATCTGCATTTCCCTCTTGCCCATCTGGTTTAAAGCAACCTGCTGACTCAAAATTAGTCTTCCTTGGGATTTTGCCACCTCTTTTTAATAACCTAAAAGAGCTTTCCCCCTATATATCCTCATCAATAGAAAGATATATAACTTTTGATTCTTTTGATGTGCAGAAAAAGCATCCTGTGCACATGATTGGGTTTCAGAGTGTCTGTGTACATCTACCTGCATGAGGTGCCTCAGGAGTCAGAGTGAAGTAGCCAACATTATTTGTTAATAACATCATCTGTGAAGGTTTTCTTTATGTCTAGGTGTTAGATGAAACATGAGGGTGATCACCACCATTTGCTTGAGCCATTATGATGCTGATTTAATGAGGAAACAGGGAAGAACAGAAGAAATGGAGACTACAGTCCATGTGTTCAGTGCTCCACTCCAAAACACCAAATCTCACTATGGATGAGGCTTGAGAAGGACTCTGGTGTGACAGTTCTGAACACATTAATGGACTTTTTTATATACAGGGAGGCAGACATGAAGGAAATGCTGCAAATTCAAGATATCTTGAATAAAGGAGTCAAAATGAGGCTGATCCATCTATTCCAGATACCACACAACTTTATGCTATTTACAGTCCCTGCTTCCATGCAAGGTGGAGTCTTCTCTCTGTAGGAAGCAGTGGTGCCCATGCACAGTTTCAGCAAATCCATATTCAGGATCAACTAAAATAAGCTACTTTGTGCAGGCTTTACTTTGCAACAGTTTTGTATCTTGCTCACATATCACATAGTGCCATAAAATGTTTGCAACAGAGACTAATGGATTTTGGGGCTTTGTTTTTGGTTTTTTTCCCCCTGTAGAAATGGATCTACTAACTGCAATTATTCTTCTGGCTGCTTTGCTACACCAATCTGATGGACAGGTAGGATCATTCATCTGTGCAAAACACCCAAATCTGACTCCTTTGTATAGAAATCTGACCTGATATAGTCTGACCTTGTGATCTCTAGAGATTTATAATTATGAGATGCAAGTATTGTTAATATGTTAGAGCAACATATTGAAGATGAACTCTCATTTTCTGCAGATTATTATTATTATTATTGTTATTATTATTATTATTATTATTATTATTATTATTATTATTATTATTATTATTATTATTATTATGCAACCTGGTCTAGTAGAAGTTGTCCCTGTATAAGACAGGGGCTTCAGAGCTATTGGCTCTTTGAGCTTCCAACCCAAATCATTCTGTAATCCTGCCTATCAAAATACTCTTCCCTTCATGGGGCTAATTTTAAAAAGACATTTTTCATAAATAAATGAATAATTTAAGATTCAGAAATATGATTCATAAATCTCCTAGAGAGGATTGGATTTGTAAGATATCTGCTATGCAGATACTTGCATGAGAGCTATTTATCAGGATCTTCTTAATGACTGAAAAGAAACAAGTACTTTAGGAATGAAAATTATCATTTTCTTCAATAAATCTGAGGTGATCCATGCTGTAAGTTGATACTTTCCTTTACTAGAATATAGCTGCAGCCTAAAACTACTGGCTGTAATGTTATTTCTACCACCATAAATGTCTTATGCTAAACAAGATTTATGAGACCAATTATTGGGGTAGGTTCAGTTGAACCCAACACAAGTGACAAGAAGATCATAATTTATCTTGTTTAATATACTTCTGTTAACTGGGACTCCACTGTTATTTTTTTCCAGGGTTTTCCATATAAAAATGTGAAATCTTTCTCCTTTCCACATTTTAAGTCTCAAAATGAAAAACAGATCCTTGATCTACACAATGAAATACGGAGATCTGTAATTCCCACAGCCAGGAACATGCTGAAGATGGTGAGCTATGAATTGCAGCTAGCCTGCTTTTCCCTTAAAGGAAACAATCCCAACACCAAAGGAAGCTGTGGGATGGAAGGATTAAGAGCAGCCTGACGAGAAGGTCTTGGAGCTGTTCATGGATGAGAAACCCAGCATGAGCCAGCAAGATGCTCCAAGGGCTGGAGCACCTCTGCTCTGGAGCCAGGCTGGGAGAGCTGGGGGTGTTCAGCCTGGGGAAAAGAAGGATCCAAAGGGACCTTGGAGCCCCTTCCAGTGCCTAAAGGGGATCTATAAGAATGAGAAAAAGCACTTTATCAGGGCCTCTTGCAATTGCACAAAGGCTAAATGTTTTCAGTTAAAAGCAGGTAGATTAAAATTAGATATAGGAAGAAGATTTTTATGATGAGGGTGATTTCCCAGAGAAGCTGGGGCTGCCCCATCCTTGGATGTATCCAGTCCAGGCTGGATGAGAAACCTGGTCTGGTTGAAGATGTCCCTGCTCATTGCACGGGGCTTAGATTAGATGATCCTTCAAGGCCCATTCCAACCCAAACTATCTCTGATTCTCTGAATCTCAGAATAGAAACAAACCCTGAATGAAGGAAAGAGCATGCAAAGCAAAGGGGGAGCTGCAACTTCTGAATCTCACACTGTCAGGAGGGCAAAGGAAACCTAGATCTGCAAACTTCTCCCATCCTGTCACCCCGATAGTCCTTGCTATCCCTGTCCCACAAGCAGATGAGCTGGTCAGTGCTCTGTGGTTAATTCTGTCTAGCAAGGCCTGAAACATTCCCCAGGTTCAAAGCCCAGCTGATATTAATCACCACAACCCAGCTGCACCTGGGCTGAAAATCAGATTTATACCACTTAGTGCAGTGCACCCTGCAGTGTTCATTCAGACACAAAGCTGAAGGAAAGCAGTGGTATGTTATAAAAACCCTTTTAATCAGCACCATCTGGAGATTGAGACTGTGTGATAGAACTGTGGAGGATAACCTGCTCTGAAACCTTTAAGGGTTGAAGAAATGTGCCCTAGGAGAGTAAATCAGCACAACTCCTTTTTGTTGAGGGCCATGGGAGCATTCAGAGCTCAACACCCAAGCCATTCCCTACTTTTTTTTTTTTTTTTTCTCATGGGCTGCACTAACCTATCTGTGACCTGGGTACTTCTTCCTTTGTGTCTTTCAGGTGTGGAGTGAGAAAACTGCCAAAAATGCTCAGAAATGGGCAAATCAGTGTGGGATGAAAGTCAGTCCAAGAGACAGGAGAGTTATTAATGGTACTGACAAGCATGGAGCCTGAGCTGATGGGTTAATGGCAGATTGCAGATGACCCCTGTGAATGTGAAATAGAAATGAGGATGACTTTAATCTGTTGTAGAAGAGTTTTTTAGGATTATTAGATGGAAGGTGTCCCTGTACATGTCAGGGGGGTTGGAACACAATGATCTTTAGGTCCCTTCCCACCCAAGCCATTCTATGATTCTGTGATTATTAAACACAAAAACATCACTTTTGTCAGGTGAACACTCTGAAAGACAACTTTTTGCTAGCCCTTAAAATCACAGGGCAAAGAGAATGGCATCACATTTATTTTAACATATAGCTACAGCCCCTCTGTCCCACCTCCTGCCCTATACTTTGCTTCTCTCCTAATAAAATAGATTTACTTCTACTCCAGGTGTCACCTGTGGTGAGAATGTGTTACTGTCATCCTACCCAAGGACATGGGGTGATGCAATTCAAGTGTGGTTCAGTCAGTCCTCCAATTTCAAGTATGGATATGGAGCAATCTCAAAAAATGTCAATGTTGAGAGCTACACTCAGGTATGGAGACTTGAAACAAACTGCAGGGATGCACCAGAATCACAGGAGTACACTTTAGCCAGCTGGGAGTTATTTACAATCAGGAAAAATTTATCAATGTCATCAAACAATTATCTATAATTCATACTCTGATCCAAAGATGAATGATAAGCTAAATTTCTTTTCCATCTATTTATTAGTCAATGGAACCAGTATTTGGGAAGAGCTGTCCAGAAAGAAAATATTAGTCTGCAGAAAAACCTTTAATTAAGAAATAAATATTTTCTATCAAGGAATTGAAATGCATGATTAAGAAGTATCAAAGCAAAATACCTATGATGAAAATATTTTAATTTCAACTTCATTGTCCTGCCAGAAGCTGTGTTGAAAAACATTTGGAAATTGAAGGAAACTCATTTTTTCTATGTTTTCTTTATGACAGCTAATCTTTAAATTTAAAAGCTGGCTAGAAAAAAATAAAGAAAAAAAAATTTCTGGTTATGTTACTTTGTGAGGTTTTGGGGGTTTTTTTACAAGAATTCACTCTGAAATAATGTACTTGTTTTTTAATCTGCAGCTAATCTGGTACAACAGTTACAAGGTGGGATGTGGAGTTTCCTACTGTCCCACAGGCCCCTACAAGTACTTTTATGTTTGCCAATACTGCCCTGCGTATGTACTGCCTTCTTACTCAGTCGTGGTGATGATGGATATGTTTCCAAAGCATCCTTGGCTATAGGATAAAACAATTGCAATCTACTTTAACCATTTATACTTTTGAAAATAGCAATATGAGTTGTGGGTTTAGCAGCATGGTGAATATCAATATTTGTTTTATTTCACATTGAAGGAGATATAAGGGAAATTTTAGCAGATGAAGAAGGGTTTATCTGTGTCAGATTCAGGCATCAGGCACAAATCATGCTGTAATTTTGACCAAAAAGGAGAAAATCAGATGTAAAGTGGAAGCCAACAGCAAATGAATATTCACAGAGCCAAAGAACTGCATTTCAGAAGGGTTTTGCTGAGGTTTGGAGCAACCTGGTCTATGGGAGGTGTCCCTGCCCACGGCAGGGTGTTGGAGCTGTGATCTCCAAGGTCCTCTCCAACCCAAACACTCTGTGATTCTGTGATTTTACGATTACTCAATCAGTTGAAATCTATTTGAGAAGCAGAGTTAGGAAGCAAGTACATTTTTTTTAACAGGTAATGCTATACATATACAATCAATCAATTAATTTTGTTTCTCCAAACCTTATCATCCCTCTTATTTAAAATCAATTTTTTTTTGTATTCTGCAAATATCTGAAACTAAAACATGACTGCCTATGAAAATATTTTTATCCAAAAAACTTCTGGATGCCTTTTACTGCAATAAATAACCAACTCCTGTTAATGGCTCAGAGCTTCATGTTGATCTTGTTTTGTCTTGTAATTCTTTCAAATTTCAGAGGAAATAACCCAATGCAAATAGCTATGCCTTACAGAAGTGGACCTAAATGTGCTGACTGTCCTGGCCACTGTGAAAAAGGACTTTGCAGTAAGTCACTACATTCTCCTTAAAAAAAACCCACATTCTGTAACATTCAAACCATTTTAATAGCAGAGCAAAAGTAAAAAGTTTATAGAGACATGAACAACTGGAATTTCTGTAAAATGCAGAATCATCAAACCAGAGCTCAGTTTCCACATAATATTTCATGTGTGTACTTCTCTCTTTTATTTCAGCCAACCCTTGCAAGTATCAAGACCTCCTTGGAAACTGCAAAAATCTGAAAATGTTGTTTGGCTGTAGCCACTCACTGGTGAAGAAGCAGTGTCCTGCAAGCTGCAAATGCACCACTCAAATCATCTAAAGTCCTGCTGGGTGTCATTACAGCTGCTGAGAGATTATAAGGAAAGAGTACAAGCCACTGCAAAGTGTATTCACTCTCAGTGCATCTGCTCAGATTGACCTGTAGGTAATAATTTTATCTGAAATCTGACCCTTACTTCAGCCTTAAATTAGACTAGTAGCTCAAAATAACCTCTGATGTTATTTTAGGTTTTGTAGAAATCATGTTTTAAGTTACTAATGTGTTACTTTGTGTCTTTCCTTGCAGTGGATCTGCCACTGATTTATTTCTCTTTAATAGGAAACCCACTTTTAAAACACTTCAGGGTTTTTTGCATTAGATGCCACTCAGTTTTCTTCTGTTGACTTTTTTTTCATTGTTAATGGAATGTCCTCCTGCTAAATAAACATATGATCTATCACCAGTTCACAAACAGAGCTTTTAATTAAATTTATTTATAAATAAAGGGGTGGGGTTTCTTTAATTTGGAAAATTCCTTATGGATATTTTGATGTTCTTTTATACTTCATGTGAGTGTGGATGAGAAAAGAAGTACAAAGCAAAAAGGGAGGCAATTTTTTGTACATGCAAAATAAGAGGCACAGGTTGTATCTGCAACTTTTCCTCTGACCTAATCACAGAAATTCTGCTACATCTGTCTGCAGGTGATAGATGATAACTTAGGTGATAAATGATAACTTTATTGCTGTGGCTATTTCCCACTGACCTTGCACCACACTGGGTGTCCCACCAGACCTCCAGCTGCTCCTGAAAGGATTCTGGTTTTCCATAGCCCTTGAATTACATAAACCAGCCTTGAGCAGGGCAGAACTCACCACTTTCCCTTCTTATTTCAGGCCAGTAAAAATAATTTTCTCCACAAGACTGCAATTCTAGATAAAGACACAAGAGGGTGAGCCATACCCAGACATGAACCTGCATTGCTTTTTCAAATTTCTACCTGGATAAAGGATATTTTCTTTTATTAGATATTAAAGTTCTGGGCCATGTCTGGCCCGATTTTAACACTTGCTTGCACAAAGTTTCTTAGCTAATACTGGCTCAATAAATAATTAAAACATATAGAAACAGTTTGGCAGTGGTTTCCTCCCCTCTATTGTTCCATCCTGTTCTGCTGGTCAAATTATCATAATATTAAAACAATTGAAAGTGTCGAATTAGGGAAATTTATGGTTTCCAGGACATAAATTAATTCTGGTAGCCTTGATTTTGTGCCTTCCTGAAGTTCAGTTTCACCCTCATGATCACTGCCACTGTCCAAGGCTCCAAAGAAGCTGGAGAGAGACTTTTTACAATGGCATGGAGCAGTAGAACAAGGGAGAATGACTTCAGACTGAGAGTGGACAGGGTTAGATTGGATATTAGGAAGAAATTCTTCCCTGTGAGGGTGGGGAGACCCTGGCACAGGCTGCCCAGAGAAGCTGTGGCTGCTCCATCCCTGGCAGTGTCCAAGGCCAGGTTGGATGTGGCTTGGAGCACCCTGGGATAGTGGAGGCTGTCCCTGCCCACGGCAGGGGGTGGAACAAGATGATCTTTAAGCTCCCTTCCAACCCTTCTATGATTTTTAGAGAGTGTAATTCAAACTATAGCTGGTGAAAAAATCCTAAAAAACCTGTGTTTTCCTCAGAAAACACTAACCTGTAAAACTCCAATTGTCTTACAGGGGGATACATAATTTTAGCAAAACTCTCAGGTATTTTCTGGGTTATTTTCCAATTTTTTCCTCTTTCCACCCCCTTTATCTGGGCCAATGAATATTTAACAAAGAATTAGTTTATTATCAGAGATTTCTGGTAGAACTCCCTCCCCAGAGAGCCAAGTTGCATGCTCTGGATATCCAGCTATGATGTTTGAGCAGGGCAGCAGCAGGAGCTGGAAGAGATCTCCTACAATTTGAGGTGCCACCCTGGAGCACCAGGCACCTTCTGGGTTACTGCAGGGTATCCAGGCACAATCTTTGTGTTTTGTAGGAGATTTCAAAAGGTTCTGCTTCCCTACTGATGTGGAACAGAACAAATAGGGGGTGAGATGAAACGCTGGAAATGCTGCCTGGCTGTTCCTGTTTCTCAGAGCTGACATCAAGGAGTGCTTGGGATATTTCACTTCATGTCCCTCTGAAAGCTGAGATGCTGCTGAATATGGGTTCATCACACTCAGAGGGGGTAAAAGCAATATGGCATTTGCTGAGATCCAGCATGTCAAATGACTTTTCTCTCTGTTACTTGCCTGTGTTGTCACAATATCATTTTTCATACTGATGTCTTGACAGTGCCTTCATTTTTGACACTAGGATGTGCTTTTTGATTTGTGCTGCATTGTGCTACCTTTTAGGTGCTAGTCCAGACCAGAAGCAAATAACAGCAGGAATTTCTTACAGTTTCTATTCTGGCTCACAAGAAGCACAGGTGCTGAGAGATGATAAGAGCAGCTACTGCAGAACAAGTCTAGGCTTTATCTGTGGAGAGGGGTGTAAGAGCTCTTGAGTTGTTAGCTCACATGACAAGGGCCTTAAACACAGTTTTGAACAAAGGTTATGAAGTAGCTTAACAGTCTGACAGTTATTGAAGAAAGACTATTTTTGATATTTAAAATGCACCAACAGCAGCAGTTCCATGGCCAAATTTGGCCTCTGGGCTAAACCAAAGGGAAGGTCATCACTCTCAGAATCCCAATGCCTTGCTGAGTGTCATGGGCCAGTATCTCCCCTGTTTTTCTCCATCTATTGCTATGTTAGAACAAATCTTCCACAAAAAGAGCCTCACTCTTGTTCTTAACAAATCCCACCAACAGGTTAATATGAAATTAAGGTTAACAGAATCATTAAGGTCGGAAAAGACCTTCACAATTAAACCATGACCTCAAGTGCCACTTCCACATGTCCTTTAAAGACCTCCTGGGTTGGTGACTTCGTCACTTCCCAGGACAGCCCATTCCAATGTTTGACAGCCCCTCCCATGAAGAAATTTTCCCTAATACCCTATCTAAATCTTCCCTGGCACAACTTGAGGCTACTCCCTCAAAACCTCATACTAAATAGAAAGCAAGAGTTGGAAACCTTCACGTGACATCAGCAATTTGTATTGTCAGAATATCCAATTTATTCCCATAAAATAAATTCATGGCAAGATGTTTGAGCAAGCCCAAACAGAAAAGGTCCATCAGAGCAGGGACAGGAGAGGATGCTCCCCACTCCTGGGCTGCTCCCATCACTCCAGGCCAAGCTGCCAAAAATGGGATTCCTCTAAATGTAAAGGCCTGGGCTAAACTGTGAAAAACAGGAGATGAACTCTCTGATTAAGAACTTTCTTGACAGCTCCTGTCTCCACTCTAGGCTGTGAGCAAGACTTTTAACTCCCAAGCAAGACATTTGACCTGCGAGCTTCAGCCTCACCGACTGCAGGGCAGAGATAAACCCACACAGCCAGGGCTAGGAAGATTAATTAGTGAATGCTGAGAAAGAGCCCACAAAGCACTAGAGCCTGTAAATTATAATATCACATCTGATAGCCACACCTCCAGCATAATTATATCTCAGTTTAGCCACAAGGCACAGGGGACAGGGGGCAGTGGGAGATAGAAGTGAGGACGTGACACTCCCTCCTGACCCACCGGTGACGTCTGAGCTCCGTGGGCTGGTCACTGGGCTCAGCCCTCTGCCCTGGGGTCTGTGAAAGGCCAGCCTCAGACTGCTCCCACGACTGACAGACACTCTGGCACCAGCATCAATAACAATGCTGGAAAAAAGGCAAATTTTAGGAAAAGTTGAGGTAGCAAGCTGGCATGGAAAAGGGCCATGTTAAATATTCATTTGGTCACTGGTGGAGAGCCCAAGGCTCAACACATGTAACTGGAAATTACTCTTTAAAATCATTATCATCAGATTCTTGGGGTTTTCTTCACATAAACAACCATTTGAAGTCAAATTATATTTTTCATTTGATGTTTTGCCTCATTAACACTTCTCTGCCTTCTTCCCTTTTCCCACTGCTCCACGAACTGCTGAAAGTAAAAGAGAAAAGCCCTGGATGCCACACTAAAATCAAATTATGGCTTTAATTTATTTTGTTGAATGAACCAGAATATTTTTTATTTCATTCACTGACTTTAAACCACCAGGGTTTTTTTAGGGCATTCAAAATCATTCACCTACCTTCTTTAAAAAGTCTTTTCTCAATGTAAACAAATTCCAGAAAACTACACTAGGGATAACAAAGGAAGTGCTATCTTATATTAAATGTGTTATTTTTATTTAGTGACATACAGCGTTCTTTGTGCAGGCACATGTGATAAGTTTCCCACAAAGTGATTGCTGAAGGGTCATGAGAAGCTTTTTTTGGCAAAAATGGAACTGTAGCCCTTGTGTTTTTGACAGGCCTGACACACTGAGGAGTCAGGGACATTTTCTGAGCATGACTGCTTCTGAAGCACAGAAATTACAGAAGTTCAGTAAATTCAAGCCAAGAATGGATTCACCTCTTCTGTAAATGTGGCTGTGCAACTCCAGTCACATGATGAAGGTGATTTTCCACACTCACCCAACAGCATACCAGAAAATATCTCCTAAAAGAGACTCTTTAAATTGGTGGTTTTTTTCTAGGAGTGGCTCCTGTGCAGGTGCTACTATTTCTTATGGCAGGAGATATTTCTCAACATCTTGTATTTTATTCTTTATTTTCTGCACAAAACCAAGACATATATACATATATGTGTGTGTGTGTGTATACATATATATAAAATTCATAAAGAAATTTAGTGAAGTCAATTTCTAAGCATTAAAACTGGAAAGGTCAGCAGCAGCCTTCCACCTGAATGAAGAAGGACATAAAAATTTTACATAGAGCAAAATATTTGTTGAAGGTATTATGTAGTAACCTACCTACAATTGCAGGAAAAGTCCTCAATGACCTAAAAATCCCATGCTCCTGAAGAGACAAATGCTGGGTGTTTGAAGAGGCAAAAAATGTCAGTGTCAATAAATTAGGTGGTGTAAGCAGTGATCATGCTTCTTTCACAGATAGCTGTGGCCCAGTCTTCATGAGGAAATCAGCTTATAAATGGGAAAGGAGAAAAAGGGCAAAGGAAAAGAAATGTGTAGAGAACCTGGAGGGAAAAGATGAAATGAAAATGAGTTGCAGAATGTGGAGGCAGGGAGACAAACCTTGTGATAAGAGAAAAGCCACCCAAAGATGTAGAAATTTGCTGGGCAGGTAAAAATAGCCAGAAATATCAACAATCACCCAAGCATAGTATTTAATAATGAGCACTGAGGAGGTTTTAGCCTCTTTGAAGCCTCTCCCACCACCTGCCCATGGCCCAGGAGCACCATTTTGGCTCAATCTGTCTCTGGTCTTGCTTTTTGCCCTGCCTCCTAGATGAGCCTTTGGCCATCTTTTCTGTAATCAATTAGCATAAGGATGGGTGCATTGGAAACAGAAAACCAAGACAGACCATTCTGACCTAATATTAACCATAATGTGTCATAAACCAAGCTTAAATCTTTGGATCTCAGGTTATTCCAGTAGCCTTGCATAAAGAGTCATTGCAGATCTAGACAGATCAGTTGTAAAGATTTTTATCCATCTTTATATGAGTTATTTAACACTCTGTGCATGTTTCAGAGGTAAATGAGAGTGTTCTAAGAAGAATGTAGCATCTAATGAGCTATAGCACAAAAATTTGTACCTTTCACAGCTTGGTATGAGCATTTCAGAGACTGGATTTTTCCACTGAGGTAATTTTTCCTTCCAAACTCATATTTAATAGCTCCCAATTCATTGTAGTACCTCCTGTGTTGGCTTGTCCAGGAAGGGGTGTTGTATTTTAGATATTGAGTTGTAGCTGTTCATTGAATTTGTCCTTGGCCCATTGTGAGGAAATAATAAATTCATCTTGTCAGTTCAATAGCACAGGACTACTTTGGGATATTCAGTGATTTAGCAGCTACTTCCTGACAATTAAAAAACAGTCATGTAGAGTAATTATGAAGGTGACAAATCATGTCTTCCATCAAGTCAGCATTCAAGCTGCAAACAAAGAAGTCCCCACTTGCCTAACCTCCTCAGCCAGCTGGAGGAGATGTTAGTTATACACAGGAAAAACAAACAACATGGGAGTTTCTTACAATAATTTGTTATGTACTAATTGTTCTACCCGCATTTGCAACTGGTGCCAAGGTCAAAATGATTAGAATTTGTGGGTCAGTGTGAACACATGGACAAAAGGCACAGTTTATGTTGGGGTTTAACTTCTGCTGTGGCTCAGAGTTTGCAGCACTCACTGAGTCATAGAAATTTTATATTTACTGTCTCTCTCTGGCGTGACTGATTTTTGTGTGGATCAACTATTTCGTGCTACCACTAAACCACACCCTGATGCTGTACCACTGAGAACATCCCAGCTCAGCCTGCAGAGGCCAATGGTTGTACAAATGATGGAAGAGCCACTCTTAGCAGGAGGTTTTCTGGGATTGCTCAGATTGACCTCTGTTTGTGCCTGCTGATTTAAGTAAGGAATGAGTCATGAAAGGTCCCTGAGGAACTAAAGACTTATGGAATCATAGAATCACAGAATGGTGTGGATTGGGAGGGACCTAAAATAACATCCATTTCCAACCCCTTCCCATGGACAGGGACACCTTCCACTGTCCCAGGCTACTCCAAGCCCTGTCCAACCTGGCCTTGGACACTTCCAGGGATGTGGCAGCCACAGCCTGTCTGGGCAGCCTGTGCCAGGGCCTCCCCACCCTCAGAAAGAAGAATTTCTTCCTAATATCCAAGATTCAACACAATTATCTTCACCTTCCTTTACAAGTGTCCTTTCCTAGTGCTCTTCTGACGTGATGCAAAGAGTGAAAACAAATCCAGGAGTACTCACAGCTGTGGAGTGGAGTTGGAAACCTAGAGGCAGACAGTCCTCTGTAAGGAAAGACAACTGAGATGAATCCCTGCCATGAATGAAGTCATCTCCTTGTGCTTTTTCAGAAGCTTAAGACCTGCTTGCCTTTAGAACCAGACTCTGTGAGGGATTTCACATGGGCAGGAACAGCCACATCAAGTGCCCTGTTACAAGTGAGCCCAGGGGACTGATGGGGATCAAGAGAAACACATTAGCATAAGAAAAGTCAATAAAAATGCATGATTCACCACTCACACCATCTGAGACTGAAACACAGACATCTAATTGTTAGTAATTCTTATTGCTTTCATAAAATAATAGGTAGAGCTCCTAGGAGTTATGCAAAGCATCCATCTTAGCTGAGGTTCCTTTTTATCACAAGACAGGCCCAATGGCCCTTGCAGAAGGGAGCAGAACCCTGTTATCTCTAGTAAACAGCTCTCTTGCAACTTTGGGATACACCTCCACCAAAAGTTTGTTTCAGCATTTAACCCCTGTTTTGCAACACTCAAGCAATAAAAGCAGAAATGAAAGAGTGAAGTTTTTAAGTGAAACATGCTCCTCTTCAACAAGTCATGCTTTAGCTGAACATAGCCTAACTAGACGTAATTATTTGGCCTATTCTATTTAGAGGAAAGGAAAAAATCTCATTCCTTCTAGTCTTGCCTTCTATTGAAGTTCTTTTTGTACTGGGAAGATTAAAAATTCGGTCTAGTAATCAAGTAAGGTCTTAGAGAACAAAGTCTGTGAGATTTCAAATGGAAAAATAAAACACATTTCTTTCAGAAGGAGACACGGCAATATCAACCCACATTTACAAGAAATCAGCTAAGAGGCTGGTGGGGGTGATATGGATCCAGTCAAGACAAGGGGCAATGGGCAGAAACTGATGCACAGAAAGTTCCACCTGAACAGGAGGCAGAACTTCTTTCCTGTGCAGTGACTGAGACCTGGAGTGGATTGTCCAGAGAGGCTGTGGAGTCTTCCTCCCTGGGGATATTCCAGACCTGTCTGGACACAATCCTGTGCCCTGTGCTCTGGGATGACCCTGCTTGAACAGGGAGGAGGCACCAGATGAGCCACTCTGGTTCCTTCCAGCCTGACCCATTCTGTGATTCTTATTGTTGCTATCCAAGGAGTCGGAAAATCCACTGAATGTTATTTCTGTCTTTAAGGTGAAGGAAGCTATTTAAGGGCCACCTGGACAAACTGCATTTTCTTGGATGAGCTTTCAACTTGAGGAGAGATAGGGGTCAGCTGACTCGAAGAATTAAAGCTAATGTTTAATGAAAAAATGTTTCTTCCACAACACTGCAGAAATGGGATAAATGTCAATGTTCTCAAAAAAACTTTGCTTAAACTTCAGGAGATCTCAGAAATATTTCTGTCCTAGTGTGGAGGAAAGATGTACTTTATTCCACCTCCCTGGTCTCCACAGGTGTGTCTACAAGAGCACACACCAAGGAAGAAAATTGAAGATTAATGTGCACCCAAGTCATGCTTTGTAAATCCACTTTGGCTGAGAAACCCTTGTAGCTCAGACTTCAGTGAATTGAGCTCAGAGTCTTAAATAATAACAGCACCTTCTAGGAGACATCCTGAACCTGATTTAATCTGTGTCAGCCATCAAGCATAACCAAAAAAGGCACTCCCATTCATCTGGCCTATATCCTGGTATTTTAGGTAACTTGCTTTAACATTAAAAAAATTGCTCTCAGAAGCTCCTATTTCTTCTGGAAAATAAATAGAAATCACTTTTATATATGGTGCTGAGGGAGTATAGTTGGTGGTACTGGTCTAGTGGTGAACCTGGAAGTGCTGGGTTAATGGTAGGACTTCACACTCTTAGAGGTCTTTTCCAGCCTTAACAATCCCGTGAGCCCATGATTTAAAAGGAAAACACTGCAGGTTAGATCAGGCACAGAAACACACAGAGTGTGTCTGGACAGTTGAAAGCCACTCCTAATGATGCTTGAGGGCATTCTGCAAGAAGATTGTTAAATGCACATTCTTTCTCATTCTTTAGGTAAGATACTGCCCAAGCAACCAAAAATTTCTTATCTTTATCAAAATTTCTCATCTTTATCATTTCAGAAGCTCAAAACTTTGCCATAACTGTTCACATTTGTTTACATAAAGTTTGTGATATGTCATCAACACCCTATTTAGATGGAAAGCTGTCCCAACACCCTATTTAGATGGATTAAAAAAAAAAAAAAACAGCTATTTAAATGACAAATATGTAAAGTTATTTAGTAGATAAAGGTGTGCAACAATATTTGTCAAACACTCTCACTCCTTTGCATTAATAGCCACCAGGATTGGGATAAAGCAAATAAGCAGACATAAGGGAATTTCCTAAAGAGGAACAGTTCATGTTGTGTGTGTTTTGATTGCCCTATGCAGCAGCTGGATGGACACACAAAGGCATTTGAAAGGAGATGCTGGAGGTGGCTGCTCCCCATCACCTGGAAAGCCTGTGTCAGAAACAAGGCAATCAGTAAAAAAATGGGAATGACAGACAGCCATTGACATGGCAGCTGCTTCTGCTGGGAAATGCATCAGACCAAAATGTAGGACCTCCTATGTGCAAAGTTTCCACTGTGATGTGGGGCTGAAAGATCCAGACCTTGATTTCCTGATTTAACAGGACAGACCTTCTGTACTCTCCACAGATGCTGTGACTGGGTGTGTGTGTACCCAGGGCATGGATATTCACAACTCTTCCCTTGGAGAGCCTTGAGGAGAATATCCAAAGCACCTGTCATTTCCTGAAGCAATGCCCCAGACCCAAATATGACACAGGCCAAAGCCCATCTCAGCAAGCAAAAACTGAGGCAGTAATTCAGGCCAAACTGGGTTTCCCCAAAAGGTCCAGTGAGGAAAATAGCCCAGCTCTACCCCTTGGATAAAGCATCTTCTTCCTGGCAGTTTGTGTTGTCAGTCCTTTTAGCTTAAAGTTGGCAATATCTGAAGATAATTTGTGACAGATTCAGCCTTGTTAGTAGTGAGAGAGAAATGTTTCATTTATTTAGAAGAACAAATATTAGAGTGCATAAATATTGAAATGTAATTTCTTCATTATCCCTATTTGTGTGTAAATCACCTGTGTGTGTCATGGGGCCATTCTGTTGCTGCTGGGCATTAGTTCACCTCACTGGGAAAAAAGCTAAGTTATTCTTCCTGACCAAGGAAAAAGGAAAAAGACATGGATAAATAATCTTCCAATACAGGTTGTGTGCCTCTGTGTGTGTATGTACCTGCATGAGATTTAAGACATAAAATAATAACCTCAGAGAAAGTCCTGATTGCATGGACTTGACCCATTTTAAATTCTAAAGAGTACTAAAAGGCTCTTTTTCTTCTAAGACTTCAGCAAGGAAATTTTTCTGCAGCCCTAAAGCATCTTAAGGTGCATGTATGTCATGTGAGATCTTCACTAGGAAAAACTTCATACAACAAGTACACAAGATATTAGTGGCTGAGCTATGAGTAAAAAAAAAAACAAAACCAATGAACTTTGTTCATGAGTTTGTCCTTTTTCAATCACCTCCTGAGCAAATGTAGGAGCTCTCAGGTCCTCACAATCAAAGCTGGCTGTGTGTCCAGTCCTGTGGTGCAGTAAGGATGAATGATTGGTTTTTAACAAAGCTCTGCTTCCTCTCTTTGAGCTGCTCAAATGAAATACAGTTGCTATGAAGGAAAAAACACATATGTGCTTATTTTAGCTTTGCCACTTGCAGGCTTGATTATGTGATAGACAAGAGTTTTCTTGCTAAATACTTGGTTTCCCTTCCAAATGCTAAGACTCATTTTCAAGGAGAAAAAGCTGTGAGAACTTTAAACTTAGTTTGGATAATGGTCTAACTCTACCTTTATATTAGAGAAGCAATTAGACTCTCAAGAGCAAGACGTATCCAACAGTAAACTACGTGAAATTTAATTTTCTCCTCCATTTGTGAGAAAGTTTACAAACTAAACTTTTTAAACCATGTAATAGATTTGGTCTCTGACCTATTTCCATTGTCTGAGCTAAGGGGAATGTTAAAAAAAAAAACAACAATCATTAAAAATTAAAAATGGAGTTGCTCTCTTCAAATTCCTCTTTTTAGTAATTGCAGTTTCCTTTTTAACAACTATGAATATCCCTTTTACATTTAAATAAGTACAATAATTTCCTTTTTAAATAAAAGTTAACAATGAGAACTTGTGCTCTGAGAATGAGTACTTCGCTGCAAAATAAAAAATAAATGTTTTCAGGCTGTTGGAAGAGATTCTCTTTGCTTATCACAGCCTGTATTAAGAGAGGTGATTTTCCATGTTTAATTTGCAATGCAAAATTATTTACTTTTTGGAAGAAGAGCTATAACTTGAAAATATTCTTGAGTACAGGCAACACAACTGAAAGTCACTGCTCCTTACCATGTGCAGCAAACCAGGCTCTGTGAGATTTTCTTAAAGGCTATTTCCTTTTTAAAATACATATAGGCAGTGACAAGTACATCTGTGGCTGAATGAACTGGTTTGTACTACAAACTGGACAAAAAACCCACATGCAATCCAGAATTTCAGACACAGAAGCACCCTGGGAAATGGAAATCACTATATTGACCTGTACTTTTTCCCTCCCATAGTGGGTGGGACGTTGTGTTCACGTCTCTGTTTCTTTTTTTTTTTTTTTTTCTACTATATCACCCAGATCCACAGAATCAGCCAGCTCCTCTGAAGGCAAACACCCATTATCAAGCTCCCACAGCCACCTGCTCTCCAGCAATGCCTCCAGACTTTGACACCAGCATGAAGTTCAAGTTCTCGATCCTGGCGCTTCTTCTGGAAGTGATTGTCATTGTTTTGTTTGGGATATTTGTGGATTATGGCTCAAATCTTTCTACAAATTTATACCCACGTAAGTATTTCTGTCTAAGATCTATAGAAGCTGAAATTTCTTTAAACTGATCCTTAGCAAGATTTCTGAATAACTTCTGAGACCTACTGATAAAGCTGGAAAAGAAAGTGGTGTTTTGGGGCAAACACATTTTTCTGAGGTGTGAAAGCAGCAGGCTTCAAAGACAAATCCACATTGAGCAGATACAAAATTCTGCAAGCACCTCACTGCTGAGCAGTTTACTTTTCTGGGAGAGAAGAACCTGAGAAACAATTCTAGTGTTTGCACAGCAGGTTAAGACTTGGAGAACTGTGTATTGCTTTGAAAGAGTCCAGACAGATGGGGGTGTTTCACCTTCTTACCTAATTACCAATGTATTAAACAATTAAAATTAATAGAACATTTCATTGCTACCATCCAGGTTTGGAAAAGGTGTCTTATGATAACATAGAAATTGAGATGCATATGCATCATTGCTATAAAATGTTTGTGAAACCTGGACTCCAAAAAGGGCCATAGTGTTGGTGACAAGGTGGATAACCCCCTGCTATCTTCCAAAGCAGTGGCTCCATTAGGGAGCAATGGTTTAGCCTGAAAATGTTTCTGTTGATTCATTGCTCTGAAAACTCTTGGTGAAGAAGAAAAAGCTCTTGGCCTGAGAAGTAGTTACTCACTTCTCTCATGCAAAGATTATTGTGAATTAACAGAAAACAAAGTTTGCAGAGCTGCAAACTGTGTTTTCCTGGCAGTATTGAAAGTTTGTTGTTCAGTTTTTGGCTCTGAGGTCTCAATGACTTGGAGCCCTGATTGCAATGTGCTTGATGAGGATCTCAGAGTACAGAACTCCCTGCCTGCAGGTAGCACCTGTGTACTTTTGAATGTAATTTTGTAATTTTGAACCCTATTTTTTCTCTCATCCTAACTGTCCTTTCAGTGGCTGTTATAGGGGCATGTGAAATTAGGTTGGAGTAATCATGTGTTGTGTATTCTCACAGAGAGCATTGCATGGGTCAGAGAACAGCAAATGAGGGCATTATTCAGCTCCAGATGCAAGTCTGCTGGTGGCCATCAGAGGCCAATTACTCACATTTAGGTTAGCTCCACTGAGATGTGGCAGTATCCCTGAGATGTGGTACCTTGGGCTGTGCCCACTCTCTGTGACAGTTTGGCCATGTCAATGATGTTCATAGAGCCAAAGGAAAGTTTGGGTTGGAAGGGACCTTGAGGATCATCTCATTTCAATCCCCTACCATGGGCAGGGACATCTTCCACTATCCCAGGTTGCTCCAAGCCTCATCTAACCTGGCATGGACACTTCCAGGGATGGGGCTGCCACAGCTTCTCTGGGCAACCTCTGCCAGGGCCTCCCCACCCTCACAGAGAAGAATTTTATCCTAATACCCAATATAAATCTCTCCTCTTTTAATTTAAAACTGCTCCCTCTTCTCCTATCTTTATCTGCCCATTTAGGTCACTCTCCCAATTTTTTATAAGCCCCCTTTAAGTACTAGAAGGTGTTTTAAGGTCTCCCCAGAGCCTTCTCTTCTCCAGGCTGAACAAATGCAGCTCTCTTAGCTGGTGCCATATTAAACTATCCCAACTGTACTGAACTATCCAAGTTCCTAAATTAGGTGTCCTTGTCTAGACCATGTATTGGGAATTGCTCTTGGTCCACTCCCAGGAGGTGATTGTTGGCCTAGGCAGAACTATGCCCAAACCCACATGAATAGTTTGACAGCACAGGTAATTGTACTAACACTACAATATAGATCTTCAAATGTAACCTACCCAGTTAGAGATCACCTATGCTTATTTCTTCATTAATATCAGTGTCTAAAAAGTGTGGGAGGAATTTCCTGCTGTCTCCCACGCCTCCCTGCACAGGCAGTGTATGGCTGTGTTATTTCTGCACGCTTGTCCCTTGGCTGCCCACACTGTTGACCTGCCAGCAGCCTTCTGGAATGGTTTGGGCTCCTGCAAACTGGCCCCTTGACCTCCTGCCAGGCATGGCTTTAGGAACAGCATGGAGAAGGGACTACTCTAAGGTGAGAACAGTGTTTTAGAGAGAAGAACATATATTTCTTTTGGCCAGGCTGTTCAGATTACCAGTAGAGACATAAACCAAGCAAACACCACTGATGTCATGTTGAATTTCTAGATGCTGGCCTCACAGAAGTCATTCCCAATAAAGGATGGGAATGAAAGTAGATTTTCACAATACCTATATTTTCACTTTTAGGACCCCTTACTCTCAAATTTGCCTGTACAAAGTGGAAACAAAAGTGTAGTTTGCCTGAGGACTTTGCAGAAATTTAATGCTATGGTTGTTTAGGTGTATTAGGAAGCATCTTAAGCCAGGACTTCCCTTGAGCCCCTAAAATGATGGGTTCAAACTGCTTCCCATGCTATGCCTTAGGATGTTATCCCATCTGTACCTCAGAGATTTAGTTCTTTCATCCAGGAGGTAATTTATATTCTCAGGACTGCAGTGCAAGGCCTGATTTTGTATGCCTTAGACACCTCAGCACCATGAATTCCAGCTTTTTCAGTGGTTTTGGACAGAAGAAAAATGAAAATAATAGTGGAGGATCAGCATAGCTTTGCACTCAGGTAAGGAGGGCTGAGCTGAGATCATTCCCAAAGTGTAGCTTTGCATTGTATCTATTTCTGGTGGATACAAGAACTGGCATGGCAAATTGGATGGACAATTTCAGGTGTGTTGTGCCACTGGAATGGGAGAAGAAGGGGGTGGGATGGTTCTTAGAGCACTGCAAGAGGATTTCTTTCGTGTTGGCATCCTGTTTGCATTGTCCTGTGAGCATCCATGACTCATGGCTTAGGAAAACATATGCATCCCTCTTGTTCAGGGTTCTGTGGTTTGCAACTCTAGGCCAAGCAAGATCAGTTTTAGAGTATGTCAGAAGCACCTTTGTGTTGAGACTGACCACCTTGCAGTGTAGCTAATATGCTGGTCTTGGCCAGCCTTGCAGAATCCTGTGTGGTGGCTTTGTCCAGGATCTGCTGGAGAGTTCTTCCCAATCTTTATTTTCCTCTCTCCCAAAAGTGCTATGCATTGTCAAACACAACTAGTTGCTGAAGCAGTTCAGTTCAAACCATCTGTTTTCTTCATCATTTAAAGTCACTCCAGACCTACTCTTAAAAAGCATGCATAAAAGATAGTTAAAGTTCAAGGTACAGGCTAAACTAGAAGGAATTTGTCCTCAAAATCCATGAATTAACCTAGTTTTAACCAGGACTTTAAACCATTTTTGTGAATAAGTTCAGGCAGCTTTAAAATGCCCAGCCTGAAGAGGAAGCAAAAGGGTTGGAGGTGTTTGTGAACCACCTGCATTTCTGTAGAATCACAGAATAGCCTGGGTTGGAAGGGACCTGAAAGCTCATCATCTAATCCCAAGCCAACCAACAATGCTGTTTCTTAAATGCAGAGTAAAGGCTCTTACTGCTATTTCAGTGCTAGGGCAGGGCTGGAATACGACACTGCAAATAGAAAAGAATTAATTAGCAGTCCCCTGTAAATTCTTATACTTCTAGGCCCTCTTTTGGCCAAGCCTGGTAATGCAAAACTGAGGAATACTTCAAGTAATGGGAATTGCAACTTCAAGCCAAATGTCACACTAACCAGCTCAAGTTTTCCATGTTTATTGGCATGCAAGAGCAATGAAATACAAATTTTTAAAAACGATCCCTCTATACTGGAGGTTCTTAGTAATAGTGAAATCAGATAAAAATTGCAATTACAGGACTCAAACCTGTCTGGTTTAGAGACAATTAAATCACATAAAGCTTTAAAGTGAAACAATATTTTAAAATATAAAGTATCCATGTTGTGGTGATAGACTCAGTTTGTATTAAAACCATAAAAACAAGATTTAAGTAATAATTTTAAAAAGTAGAAAAAGAACTAACCAGACTTTAACAAAATTCAAATTTCAAAAAACAACCAAATATTTGAAGGAAGACTAATAGTGTGGTGATTATGTATATTAATTTTTAAATTTAAACTTAGCCTTAAAATTAACTTTTCTTTTATGCATGTAAAAAGGTCAATGTCTCAGACAGTAATTTTTAGGGATCCCAAGGATTCCTTTGCACTGGACTAGCACTCACCCAAACAAATCCCTTGTACCATTCTGGAGTTAGTCAGAACACACTGGCTCTGACCACCTTGACTGGAAGGATAACAAAACTTTTCTATAAGGATGTGAAGCTGTGATGATGTTCCAGGTGGATTCACAAAGAAAGGATAGTGCCAGACACAAGTAAATTTGCAATTATAGAGATCCAGTGGCTTTCCATAATGATGTAGGAATCAATACAATCAATAATTAGGTGTGGCATTTTCCAGACATTCCGTTTTCAGCTGGTAGACTGGTCATGAAGTGGGAAGAATGGATCACACGATTGACTGGAGTTTGGAACTCTTCCCTACTCAAGCTGCCTTTGTCCCCACATTTTCACCCTTCTCAGTCACTCTTCACAGTCTCTACATAGATGTGTTTTTCCTTCAGACTTTCAGGATGTCCATGTGATGATATTTGTTGGATTTGGTTTCCTGATGACCTTTCTGAAGAAATATGGATTCAGCAGTGTTGGTTTCAACATGCTCATTGCCGCCTTTGGTCTCCAGTGGGGAGTCCTGATGCAAGGATTTTGGCATATGGAAAGAGGGAAAATTCCTATTAACATTGAAAGGTATGCATGAATTCACAAAAATTGACATTTCTACCCCTAAAGATACCAGGAGAAGCCATAAACCACAACATCTATGGGGTCAGATTTAACATAAATTTCATTAAGCCTTACTGTGCACCTCTCCACATCCTTCTGCCCCTCACCTCTGAGGGGGCCACTCCTGGGCCAAAGTTTGTGAAGAAATTTGAGGTGCTGCCTTGTGTATGGGAGGTGTGAGTCCTGTAGAGACACTGCTTTGAATCTCTGAAGCTGTGGAAACTGGAAGATTTCCAGCAGCAGCACAGCACATCCTGCACCTAGCAGGCATGGAAGGATCTGTCTTTCCATGACACATACGGTCACAGAAGAAAGGCTGGAGCAGCATATCTGTGCACTCACAAGGTTTCCTCTTACTTCTCAAGGAATGATTTCCATGAGCATCATTCTCCAGCAGAGCAGCATTCTCCAGCAGGGTCTGAACAGCAATCACAGAATAAGAGACCTCATGGGCAATGTCTCTAAGCACATTTAATGCCCCTCCTATTCACCTGTCCTGCCTCTACCAAGGTCTCAGAGTGTTTTCCACATCTGCAGTTCTGTTTTCTGAGACAACTTGTCAACACTTTTGAAATGAACAGTATCGCAGCCAGGGGTTTATATACAAATCACAAACGGGACAGGACTGCCAGGAACGTGCCTCAAGCTGTTTTATGTTTCAGCATCACTCTCATTCCATGGTTATGACAATGGGAAGATGCCATCAGCTCACGTCCCAGGCAGCAGACCAAGAACTTAATGTTACAACTTCCTTTATAAGATTTTTGACCAATGACACAAAGCAGAAGCCCATTGACAGTGGTTCTATCCAATCACTGCAAGCACACGTACCTTTGGTTAAAACAATGCTTGCTTATTTCAAATACAACACCTGCTTGTAAGCCTTAAAATACAATGCACAGAGCTCCATCATTAAGCTTCAAACTTCCTAATATCTTGCTAGAAAAACTTTTCTACAGCTTAGGAAGTTATCCTAGACAAGCATTAATACACAGACCATTGTTCTATTTGTCTTTGCTTTTCTACTTTTTAAATAATTTTTCTGCTGACCAATCTCATGGCTACTGCTTAGCTCTATCACAGTTCTGCTGTCCCTGAGGTCTGCCTTTTGCAGCTTCCCCAAAACCATCTGATTTTGTGGATTCCCACAATACAGCATCAGAACATTACTGAGAGGAAAGCAGGAATGATACAAGTAGCTTCCTAATGCTCACAGGCAGGCATCTTTAGAGGGACCCACAGGTTAGTGCCTCTCTGTGCTCCAAGTTTTTGATCAATTTCTGGTTTTATTTACCTTTGCCAATCCCCCAAACATATTAACACTGATCCTGCCTGACAGCTCATGTAAAGATGGTGCACAGAGACAGACAGGTGTGCAAGGCTTCCAGGATTATATAAACCATCTGAACAAAGACTCACTGTCATCTTTGAAGCCTAGGTGGCAGTCAGGGCTGGAAATTGAGGGGCTGGAACATGTCCAGAGGGCAAAGGAGCTGGAGAAGAGTCTGGAGCACAGGTCTGAGGAGGAACACTCAGGGAGCTGGGAAAGGGGCTCAGCCTGGAGAAAAGGAGGCTCAGGGGGGATAGTCTGACTCTGCACAGCTCCCTGACAGGAGGGGACAGCCAGGTGGGGGTCGGGCTCTGCTCCCTCTGCACAAATAAGTGACAGGACAAGAAGAAACAGCCTGAAGTGACAAGAAGAAATCACACCAAGGGAGGTTTGGTTGGATATTAGGAAAAATCTCTTCACAAAAAGGGTGGTCAGGCATTGGAACAGGCTGCCCAGGGAAGCTGTGGAGTCATCAGCCCTGGAAGTGTTTTAAAAAAAACCTGCAGATGTGGCACTGGGGGGCATGGTTTAGTAGTGGTGGACTTGGCAGTGCTGGGTAAAAGGGTCTTAGAGACCTTTTCCAGTCTAAATGATTCTGTGATTGGACTCAATGGTCCCAGAGCCCTTTTCCAATCTAAATGATTCTGTGATTCCATGACATCCCTGCACTTCCCATCTGCCTTTTCATCATAATTCCAACCAGCTAAGCACATGTATGGTGTAACCTTCTACACTTACTCTTCACTAGCGGGTAAGATCCTTACAAATCCATCTGGAAAGATTTGCTTTCATTTTTATTCACAAAGATGAGCTTGATAATTTTGAATCTGAAGAGTTGAAGCTCTATAATTTTAATGATATCATTTTAATGGCATGTTGGATATTACAGCTTTTAAACTAGTTGTCGGGGTTTTTTATGTTTTTTTGGTTGTTTTCTTCTTTTTCTTAACTTCAGCATGATAAATGCAGACTTCAGCACAGCAACTGCTTTGATTTCATTTGGAGCACTCCTGGGGAAAACAAGTCCCATTCAGATGCTGATCCTGACTCTCCTGGAGATCACTATGTTTGCATGCAATGAACACCTAGTTACCAAAGTATTCAAGGTACAACTATTTAGCAATCCTTATTTTCTCTTTATGACAAATTCTTTCACTTTTTAATACTTCCAGCTTATGCTAGGCTCTGATTTCTACCACAGAATTAAACCATTAAGTCCTCCAGACTTCTCGTTCATCAGACCCTTGTCTTTATGCTGTATAAAATCTCTGGCATTATTTTGGGTCCCTGTTACAGGCCACAGATGTTGGAGCTTCGATGACTATCCATGCTTTTGGAGCTTATTTTGGTTTGGCTGCAGCTTTGGTCTTGTACCGTCCTGGTCTGACAAACAAACATGAAAATGATGAATCCACCTATCACTCAGACATGTTTGCCATGATTGGTAAGTGAAGTAATATCAAGAGCTGTTCATCCCTCTCCCATCCCTATTTTTTTCTGATTACCTATTATTATGCTACATTAATTTTCCTGAGTACATTTCTGGGGGAAAATTCATTTTACTCTCATGCATGCACCATATTTTCAGTGGCACACATATTTTTACAGTTTTTTCTTGCTTCCAAGGATGGAAAGATCAAATAAAATAGTGTTTTCACTATGCATTAGTGGTGACTTCCTTTCTGTTAAATCTTGTGCTTTTCAGCAGTATTTCTAAAGTAATTGTCCATAATTAAAAGGATTGAGTTGGGTCATGGTAATGAATGTCAGAAACCATATATCTATCTGTCCATGAGAACTGTTCATAGACCAATTCATCAGCTAAAACTTTCAGCTGTATTGATAGATGATAAAGGATTTGCATGTGAACTGTCTTGCCTGTGCCTCCTGCTCTGGCTGGGGTTCACAGTGGTGGTGAGCTCTGACAGTGAGTGGGGCATGACAAGGGGTCATTAAAGCCTTCCAGTAAGACTTGGCAAGAGACCATGTGTCAATATCCTAGCTGCCAGTGTCAGAAAAGCTTCTGCATATTCTATTATTTCTTCCAGAATTTTGGCAATTCCGTGTCTCTCATTAATCACCATCCTCATTTTTTGTGGCTCACTCTGTTGTATTGGCTCTTGTGGCTAAATAGCTTTGTTTTGACTTCTGTTCATGCAGGTACCCTGTTCCTTTGGCTTTTTTGGCCCAGTTTTAACTCTGCCATTGCAGAAGCCCAGATAACAGCCATTATCAACACTTACTACTCCTTGGCTGCCTGCACCATCGTAACATTTGCCCTCTCCAGCTTGGTGGATAAAAGAGGAAAATTCAGTATGGTAAGAATCACATCATAACCCTTGTTAAATCAAGTCAGCCCTCTCCAATAAGGATAAGCAAGCAAATTCCCAGTGTCCATCTATCTGTCCAGGCCACCTGGAACCTTTGCCCATACTATGGCCAGAATTAGAGCTATTATACTTGTAAAATCTATAAAGTCTGATGAGAAGTGGCTGAGGGAGCTGGGGGGGCTCAGAAGAAAAGGAGGGATCCTCCTTGGGGAGGATCTTCTCTCTACAACTCCCTGAGGAGGAAAGGTTCAGCCAGGTGGGGCTTGGTCTCTTCTTCAAATACCAAATGACAGCATGAGCCTCAAGTTGCATCAGGGCAGGTTTAGTCTGGATATTAGGAGAAATCTCTTCACTGAAAAGGTTGGAAAGCTGTGTAGTGGACTGGGAACATGTTGGTTGTACTGGTTTAATAGTTGGATTAATTAATCTAAAAGGTGTCTTCCAACCTTAATGATTCTGTGATAATTCTCTCTTGTTCACAGAACCTGCTGGACCACAGAGACATTAGTCCAGTGGTCAGGTGGAATTTTGAATCTTATTCCAAATAAGTTCCTATTTGAGTTTCTTTATTACAACAGCCAAAATAGGTGTCTCAAGGAAATGAGCCATTCCCTAGAAATCTTACGACAGACAAAACCAAACCAGCTTCTATCCCCTTGCCCTAAAATCCAGCTCAGTGTTCACCCACTCCTTTCCAGCAGCTGCAGTAATTTGTCTGAGCCCAGCATGTGCAAGAGAGCCCTCAGAGGCACTCAGCCCTAAAACAAGCCTCTGCTCCTCATGTGCCACCTCTGCCTCACTCTGTGTCCCCTCTGCAGGTTCTCATTCAAAATGCCACCCTGGCAGGAGGAGTAGCAGTGGGTACTTGTGCTGACCTGGAAATCCACCCTTTTTCTGCCATGTTCATTGGGGTCATTGCTGGAATTGTCTCTGTCCTCGGGTTCCAGTTCCTGACTGTAAGTATTGGGGACCCAGCTCTGCTCCCATTTTTTATTTCTCTTTGGCTCTCCTGGAGCTCCCTTTGTTTGCTACAAAGGGAGGATAGCTACAGTAAATCCAGGCAATGGTGACTTTTATTAATTATTTGATTCTTGTACTCCTGCTCTTTCTTTTGCATATCCATCTAGAGATCACGGTAAACCATAAACTCACTCTAAGCTTCCTATTTCCCCTCATTTCAGCCTGTGATGGCATCCAAGTGTAGAATTCAAGACACTTGTGGAGTTCATAACTTACATGGTTTACCTGGAATTCTGGGGGGTATTGCTGGCATCGTGGTGACTGCAATAAAAATGGAAACTAGGTGAGTTATAGAGAGAAAAGAGAAAGAAGTGTTTTGATTTTTGAAGGTCCATTATCCTTTGCTACCTTATTTGGATTATGATTTTTCTTCAGAAATGTATCATAGATTTGATGTCAGGCATTGTATTCTCATTTAATTTGGGTTCTTCTTGATCTCCTGCCTTTAACACACTGTTAAAATGCAAAGCTTGTTACAGATTAAAAGATCAAATAAAAATAAATAAAACATCATGAAGAAACAGCACACTGAACCATTCAAACATAGAAAATTTTTTATGACTCTAAAATTACACTGCTGGTATTTGTAAGATTTCAAAAAATAAAAGGCAAAATGGCTTTTTTCCACTATCTCCTAAGATTCCAAAAAGATGAAATGCTGGCTGTTTTGACAATAGGGAGTATTCTCTAATGGCTTACAGGACATTAGAGAATACTCTAAGTTCTCAAAGAACTTGTTTTCATCTGTAGCCAAAAACAAAGTTTCCTTCTTGCACACAGCAATGGCAGAATTTGTTGGACTCTATGATCTTGGAGATCTTTTCCAACCATAAAGATTCTAGGATATTTTCCTGTCAGTCACCTTGTCCAGCATGCAGCAAGTACAAGTTGTAAGACTGATCATCAGTCTCAAAGTGTAACAATTTTTTGATGGGCAATGGTTTTATTTTTCACTCTTTTCAGGAATGGTCACGTGCTTACTCCTGCCATGCAGGCTGCTGCTCTGGGAAGTACACTTGCAATTGCAATTGTGGGAGGAGCACTCACAGGTCAGTGTGATGCTTACAGTGACAAAAACCACTGTGAATTTAGAGGTTTCTCCATGGAGAACTTAAATGTATCAATAATTTTGTGTGAATAATACAAAATTGAATAAATGGGTCCCAATGCCAGAAACTCAAATACGGAAGAACAGTTTTCCAATGTTTCTGTCTTCAAAAGAAGTTCAGGTTTGTCAGGAAGAATTTCTTCACTGAAAGGGTGGTCAGGCATTGGAAGGGGCTTCCCTGGGATGTGGTGGAGTCCCCATCCCTGGAGGAGTCCAAGGAGTGACTGGATGTGGTACTCAGGGCTCTGGTCTGGTTGACAAAGATGGTGTTTGGTCTAGGATTGGACCTGATGATCTTGGAGCTTTTTTCCAACTTAAATGCTTCTATGATTCTGTGATTCTGTATATCTCACTGAATACATGCTCCAAAGCTACTGAGTTTTTTACCTATAGGAATAATAAGGTGTTGTTCTGGAAGGATTTATTCCACAGTTTCAGACCCTGCAAATTCTGAACAGGAACTAGTCTGAGATCGACACCTACTCAAGGAGGTGTCATGCGTTTCCACGTGTTTGTGAATACTTCCAAACAAACAAACAAAAAATCAGGCTGAAACAGAAAATTCTGGTCTGAAATCTGGTCAATTAAAAGCAAGTTCCTATTTATGCTCCTGTTTATGTTTGTATGAAGAAATCTTCATCATCTCTCAGAATAATTGACCTGGTGTCCCAGGATGGTTGGACATTTCTGTAGATGCAGAAATCAGTCAGAAAACTTATCTGGATGTCTAGGGCACAACTAAGGGACATTTATTTGGTCATTTTCTTAATTTTTTAAATCTCTGATGCTGGTTTTCCTGCAGGTGCTATTCTAAAGATCCCCTTCTTGGGACAAGTATCTGACCAGAACTGCTTTGATGACTCTGCTTATTGGGAGGTAAGACACAACTCCTTTTATTTTCATTATATTGGAGGATGTACAGTCACTGCAGCCCCTCTCTCCTGGGCTTTGTGGTTTACACACATGAGTGAGAAAGGCTGCCTCTTCAAAATTCAAAAAATCCTACTCTACCTCAGACTGTGAATTTAACAAGCCCAGGCAACCATCAGGATAATTTTTAGCCTTCTTAGGTAATCATGCCTTTTTCATTGGAATCAACTTGAACAAAAAGCAGAAAGAGAGACAACAAATTGATATCACAGTGGAGGCCTTTATCTCTCTCTTATGTGCTCACTGTATCAGGTATCATCATCCTTATCAGAGACTGATGACATGTTCTTACTTTAGGCAATCTGAACTTTATAGTTTTATGCCAGGACAAGCCCAAAAAGGCAAGGGAAGAATATATAATATACATTCCTTGTAAATAAAATGTGAAGTTAAATGGAATTTTATTTATTTTTTCAATAAATTAAACACCTTTTTCTATTAAGAAAACCCTGAGCTCATCCTTCAGTATTCAGAACTGATGGATCATGTCAGGCTGTGTCAGTGTTAATAAACAGACATATATTATATACAAATAAAATTACATTCTCAGCACATTTTAGTCTTATTTTATGGAGAAAGCAAATCTATATATCCTTAACTGAGCTCTTCTTTGTTTTTCATGGCAGGTTCCAGAGGAGGAGACAGTGCCTGAAATTCACTCCAGCCACCGTGATGAGCACAGCAGATTTGAAGCTGCCATGTAGAAAAATAATTAATCTGCAGTATTTGTCCTAATGATGCTCTTTTCTGTTTCCAGTGCTAAAAACCAATGAAACAACATCCAAGTATTGTCCCAGCCACACCAGGTTTTCAAGAAAAGGCTGAAGATAGCTATATTTTTATGAAAGAAAACAAGCTTGATTCTAGAGTACTTAGTCATTACGCCAAGCTCAGGTGAATAAATTAGGTTCTTCTAATATATTTGTTCATCAGAAAAAGGCACCACAAATTGCTCTTTAAAATTACCTATATTTTATCTTTTTTTGTGACTGACAACAATATAGCTGTTGTAATAAATTTTGGGTTTCAAATTTATTACAATCCAATATATTTGATTGAGAGATTTCTGAGGTACATACTTCAACTGTATAGGGGTAATCAAAAAGAAATTAATTGATATTTTTTATATGGATTTGAACAAACTTTTCACCAGAGTATCCCAGCTTACATTTTTGAGAAAGTGTGTTGTCCTGTTTGCTGATGAAGGAGAAAACATGCTGTATTTTGAAGCTTGATTATGACAGGAAGCAAAATGTTGAAATAATTCTTATGGCAAAGCACAGAAGTGATTGATAAGGCAATATGAGTATCAAGATTCATTGTTAATATGTTTATTGAAAGGGAAAAGAAAGTGGAATTGTAAAAAATTCATCATTGTCATAGATCTATTTATTTATTGTCATAGAGTTAGTTAGTTTCAAGGACATAATAAGGGAACTGAGTAGGAGCTATGAAAACCAAGTGATTGCATAATAGGCCTTATTCTATTCAACAGTAATAAGTGGATTGTAGCAGTGTTAGTGGCAAGAAATATAACCTGAACTAATGCCAGCTCCAGAAAAACATGAATTGTTTGGAACTGACTGGAAAGAAATTATTTTCAACCTGCACAAGACTCGGCAGAGAACTTCCATGGGGCGAGTCACTGACTCTGAAGTCACTTCCTCCTAAAAGAAATGAAAGCAAAAAGAAGAAAACTGAAGCTAAATGAAGGGAAATTAACTTCATTGGAGAAGTGATGACAGAGGCTGCTCAGTCCAGAGACAAAAATTGAGGTAGCTGAAGGAACTCTATGAGGTGCCTTTGTGCATGGGATAATCCATTGAGAGACAATGGATGGGAAGTGGAACTCGAGCAGCAGGAACACAGTGCCTCAATCCATCATTCATGGAGAGCTACTGCTGATCTCTGAATGCCAGGGCAAAGAGGGTGAACTTTCAACCTTTTTTTTTAATACTAGGATCTTATTTCAAGTCTTACTTATCAGACTTAAGGGGAAAACTCCTCTCATATAAAATAGCACGTACATTTTAATTTCTGCTGATGTATTTTTCCTTGAAAATCTTTAGAAGGATACTACGTAGGACTGTCCCATATGTTATATCTGCTGTATACTGCTACATATGTCAGATTTCTATCCATGAATAAAATACATTTGTTGTATCACACTTTAGTTCAGATAAGCTCTTTTGCAGATGTGCAATGACTGACTCTTCTACCTTGCTGGCTGTAAGATGACCTTTATCCTCTCAAAGCTGTCACACATTCATTTTTGTAAAAAATGGGGAAGCATTTAACAATGTAAATATGCATTTGTAAAAATTTAGAAATATCTTGTGCATAATTTATTAAGTGTTGAAGTACTTGAAAAAGATTCCATCTTCGGACAGCCTGTAAAAATCTTATCTTCAATACATTGATTTCACCCCTTTAAATTCCTGCTTGGGAGTTCAGAGGATGTTCCATTCCCCTTAAAGCAGGTGAGGTAATTTCACTAGTTTTGAGTGTTGACCACACAGAAATACCTGAGTTAGGAAGCATCACCCACTGGCAGTAAATCTTTGAATTATAGAATCCTTAATGTTGGAAAATACTTCCAAGATCATCAAGTCCAACCTTGGATGGATTATAATCATGGCCAGTAAATGACATTGAGAAAGTCATCTCTACTCCTTGAACACTCCCAGGGATGGTGACTCCTCTGATCCCCTGGGGAGCCTGTTCCAGTGTTTAACCACTCTTCCAGTGAAGAATTTTTTCCTAATATCCAACCTAAACCTTCCCTGGTGATTGCTGCCTTCAATAATAACATTTAGGGGTTCTTTTAAAATGCAAAAGAGAAAAAATGAACTATACATTTTTGTTCTCCAGTTCTCCCTATAATCTTTCCATAGTAATCCATACCCTCATCCTCTCAGTATTCATTGACCCCAAACTTCCTCCCCAGAGAAATCAGTCCTTTAGGATCTCTCAAAAAACAGAGTAAGGAGATGAATCCCTTTGTTTTGCCAGAGCTTTAAATGCTATTTTTTTCAATGTGACTGTTCCCTTGAAGTATACAACTTGTTTCTCCAAAGGTTTTTTTACCCTCATTTCTCACATCCACATTGCAGATGCCAGTGGCATTTGGTTCTTTGGCTTAGGGTATTTTCTTTGGTTGGTTATTTCTCAATTAATCAAAGCTTTGAATACCTTGAATCAGCAGAGCATCATTAATAATTAGTTACAACTTCTGTGTAATACATGACTGGATGTTTAAAAGACAAAAGCTAAAATTATTTTACTAAAAACCCTTTTGTTCTTCCACGAGGAAGCCTTACACTGGCAGGAAAGGAAAGTAAGAGTTAAATGAGACATGGAGTGAAGGATGAGCTTAAAGGATGGGACTGAAAAGTAAACAAAAGTTAAAGTACAACTACCCTAAATTTGAGGCTCATGATCATCAGCATTTCTTTTCTTTCTTATAAAAGACTGGCAATGTTTTCTCCCTTCCAACAACAACTCAACACTCTTCCTGTCTCACTTTTGTTCTCACTTTGACTTTTTTACATTAAGAGAGCTTTAATTTAAATTTTTTTGGTTTTTGTTGGTTTTTTTTTCAATAAGTAAAACTTCAATGATATCTTCTTTAAACTAACTAAAGGTCAAGCTTACTTTAAACTAACTAAAGGTCAAGCTTACTGGTCAGCCCTTTTCAGTGGGTGACCACAGCTTTGAAGGCTGTTGTATAGTTCTCCATTCCTACCTCTGTCAGAGCAGTATCTTTGTATTTCATTCATACTGAAAAGAAAATGTATTTGAAAACCATTGGCTGAATATTTGCTTACAAAATTTCTTTTAACATTTGTGCCCAAATCTGCTGCTGAATAAATGCATTAATTGAATGATCAGATGACCAACTGTATTTATTTAACATTTCTTGGGGACATCTTCTTTCTCTCTTACTGGGATCAACCTTTTCTCAAAATATATTCTCAAATATATTATTCTCTATATATTATTTCTCAAAATATATATAACAAAATATGTCTCCTCTTGCCAAAGGAGAGCTCTTCCTGTTCTTCTAAGCCTCCTGCAAACTGTTTACCTTTCAGCTTCCTCTCATTTCCTTGCTATTAGTTAAACTCCAGATATATGTGGAAAACTCGACATATTAAGTGCCTTTTTTACCCACTCTGGAAATGTCAAGTAGAATCAGGCAAACTGGAGCACAGCTGGACACTGGCCCTGGACTTCTTCCAGGACATCTTCCAGGCAGGTGAAATGTCCTGATTTCTCCTCCAGAGCCCCTGAGGTCAGGCTCAGGGTGAGCCAGGCCAAGAGCAGCCTTGCTCAGGTGCCTCTCCCAGGCTCCCAGCCACGTGCCAGGGCTCTTTTCCTCTAGGTCTCTGCTGCCCCTGGAGAATTCCCCCATTCCCTCCTCTCCTCTGCCTCTGGCCATGTCTCTGCAGGGACCCTGACACTTTTGGGAGAGGAGGACAAGGGGCTCAGCCTTGAGGCACTGCACATCACACAACCTTCAGGTTCTGGGCTCAAGGCCACATGCAACTTCTGTTCAAGATTTCTGCTGGAAAACTCTTCCAAACACTGTTCCGTGGGCTGTGACTCAACTTTTCTGTCCAGTCTTTCCCTTGGCTTGCTCTTTCAACACCTCCTCTCTTCTGCTCTCTGAGACACCTGAGTTAGGCTGTACCTCAGCCCCATTTCCCCCGCCAACAGAGGATGTCTTTTCCCAGTGCTGTGTCCAGTTCTGGGATTCCCAGTACCAAAGAGATATGGACAGACTGGAGAGAGTCCAGCAAAGGGCCACAAAGGTGCTGGAGTGATTGCAACACCTCTTACACGAGGAAACACAGAGAGGTGGGACTTCAGCCTAGAGGAGAGAAGGCTCAGCACGATCTTATCAGTATAAACACCTGGGGGGAAGATCAAATAAGTCAGAGCCAGACTCTCCTCAGTGTGTGCCCAGTGTCAGGACCAGAGGCCATGGGCACACACTGAAACACAGGAGGTTCCCTCTGAACATCAGGAAACACTTTCATACTGTGAGAGTGACTCAGCACTGGCACTGGTTGCCCAGGAGATGTGGAGTTGCCCTCCTTAGGGTTATATAATTTTTAAGGTCCTTGGAGAAGTTCAAAACCTGTCTGGACAAAGGCTGAGGCAAGTGGCTTTTGGTGACCCAGCTTGAAAGGGGGATTGAACCAGAAAAATTCCAGAATCCCCTCCAACCTCAATAATTCTGTGATTTCAAATTCCCAATGAATTCAATGGAATCAAAGTTATGCCACCCATAAACATTTCTGTGAAAAGCCCTGGGAAGCAATTACACAATCTGAAAACAAGGAAAGGCGTCCTGTTTCCTCAAACCTGCAAACCTTGAGAAAAATAGCAGACTGTCAGGCTGATGGGTTTATTAGAGTCCTGCAACTGGGGTATGTGTGAAGAACTGAACAGAGATTCTCTGTTCACACTAGGTGTGTCAGTACTGTCTTAACTCTGCAAAAACAGATACAGCTGCTCCCAGCTCGTGAGTCTTGCATTCATACGTCACAGACTTTAAAAAAAATTAATCTCTTTGCACTACAGCCCTGGGCAGTGGAATTTTGATTCCTCAGGGGTATCAAGGATATCTGTGCTAAAGGCAAAAGCATGATTAATCAGTAACCTGGACAGCGTGCAGAATTTATGGCTTTTATAGCAAATGTCAGGTTGATGACCTGCAGTTATCCCAGTTCTTGGACTTTCACACCTGCCCAGTGACCCATACTCTCAGCCAGTCACATTGGTTAGCAAACATATATACTCCCCTGTACCCTTCTGAGGATTCATTAGGAAGCACAGGGGAAGAGAACAGGTCACCAGCTGCAAATAAAACATACCCTTCAGTGGAAAAGAGGTTTATGGACTAACACAAGAGCCTCTCAAGCACAATTTCAGGAGGACAGAGATCCAGAGTCCACATTTTCTTTTTTCTCTTCTGTGGCAAATACTTGGCTGAATAGAGATGGGCTGGAACAGCAGCACTTCCATTGGTTTTGTGCTCATCCTGGCTTTTCTCTCCATTGTGAAAACAGCAGGTTTCTGGAACAGCAGCACTTCCATTGTTTTAGTGTTGATCCTGGCTTTTCTCTCCATTTTAAAAACAGCAGGTTTCTGGAACAATGACCGAAGACAGAACTTTCCTCCAGGTCCAAGACCATTACCTGTAATTGGAAACCTTCTTTTGTTTGACTTGAAGAGACCTTACAGAACTTATCTTCAGGTACTCATTTTCTTTTCTGTTGGTCCTATCAACCAAGCCCCATAGTCCAAGATGTCAGAGAGTTTCTCCCGTTGCACCCAATGTATTGCATCCATGTATGAGCCTTTAGCAAGGGACCTAGAGATGGTTATTTGAGCAGAAAATGTTGAATGCAGCATGGTTTCTTGACTGTAATATTTTATCCAGGTTTCAGCCTTCAACAACTTTCAAATTAGTAGCAACCACCTTATTTTTGTGGTAATTTTGAGAAAAAGACAACAGAATAAGGAATGATTTTGATATGTGGTGTAACCCTCTCTGCCTTCAGCTGATTGATGTACCTGGAGCTGTGACTGCAGCATCTTGGCTTCGCTGATTTATCAATGTTCTCATCTCCCTCTCCTCTTTTCTTCCCCCAAAAGCTGAAGATATAACTATATACTCTTAATATTCAGGGCCAACCTTTGCCAAAATAATAAATCTTTCCGTTTTCTTCTAGTGCTTTCTTTACCTAGATTATTGCAGGGCTTTGCTGACTTTGAGTGATTTCTCTGAACCTGCTCCTTTCTTAGTGTTTTTTCAGCTTAGACATTAAAATTACACATCTTCCCTGCTGATGGTTTTGAAAGGGATATTTGCACCAACAAACCTGTATGGATGTCGTACCCACAAATCAAAAGACTGCTTAGATGCAATATCTGGAATATCACTGTAGCTCTCCTACACAGTCCAGTCGTGCAGACAAAAGCAAGTTCCATCTGTTTTCAGGCCAGAAGAAACAACATGAATCTGCTGTAATTCAGTGATTCCTTTCTGATGCTGGATACTGGCTCTCTGACTTGAGCACAATTCAGATATGGGTCACTGCTCCTGTTTCAGCTGACTGTACTTGCTTACCACTTGCTGGACATTTTGCATCTTGATGCTAAATAGATGCCTTCTGTTTCTCTCTGCAAACCCACTAGAAAATGAGTACAGTCAGGAAACCCCTCTCCAGTAGTCAGAAGAATCAGGAACACCGAGTTACATAAAAATGAATCTACCTGTACCAGCTAAAAACCTACCAAATTGTCTTTGAGACAGATTTATGGTGCATGTAATCATGTATAAAAAGTTTGAATGTATCTAATCTTAAATCCTGGCCAGAAACAAACTTATTTAATGTTAATAAAATAATGGTACCAAACATTTGAACAGGGTATTCAGGTGTATCCTGTGCACAAAAGAAACACAATAGTATAAAGCTAATGTTAAATCCTGGCCAGAAACAAACTTATTTAATTTTAATAAAATAATGGTACCAAACATTTGAACAGGGTATTCAGGTGTATCCTGTGCACAAAAGAAACACAATAGTATAGAGCTAAGTGTGAAAACACGAGTAAAAAATTGAATTTACAAGGGTTTCTGAGGGCAGACAGAACTCTCAGTGCAATCCTTTGCTGACTTGGGGTTTCAGCTGTTGATACTTCTGCTCAGTTTAGCACAATGGAACTCTTCTCCCAACACTTCCATTTAGTCATTATCCACCACAATGTCTGGCACTTTTCCATCATTTAAATCAAGTGTCTTTCCCTGTAGTCAGAAAATATCTACCATGTGAGTAACCCAGAGGCAGGACTGGAAAATAAGCAGCACTGGAACAGGTAATGAATTTCTCTGTAGGCAGTAGAAGTAGTAAATCATTGTTCTCTTCTCCTGACAGCTGTCCAAAATATATGGTCCAGTCTTCAGTGTTCAGATGGGGCACAGGAAAGTTGTAGTGATTTCTGGCTATGAGACAGTGAAGGAAGCTCTTGTAAACCAAGCAGATGCATTTGCAGAGAGACCTAAAATCCCAGTCTTTGAAGATTTGACTAAAGGAAATGGTAAGCTGGTCTTATTCTTCCTTATCAGCTTGACCTACTCTTTTTTTCCCCCTATAGACAAAGCAGGAGCTGGAACAACACTTTGGATCAGAGATCACAAAAGGCATTGGAAATAGGGAGCAATTTCATTGACTTTAGCACACTTATTCAACTTTGAAACTACTGACAGTGAACAAAACAACCATAACTCTAAAAATAACTACAGCAACAGAAAATGGATAGTGACACATTTCTAGCTGTCATGATATGGTTCTGAACTTGTGGGGTTTTAGGCTTATCATAGAACAACCTTTTCTGAAATTAATATTCTACTGTTGCTCATCATATTCAGGTGAATAGTGCTTTTAATTCAGAATGTGACAATAGATAGCATGTAGCCCATAGAGAACTGTGGATTTATTTTAAAAAGGGAAATACTCTCTAATGAGCTAGGTTTCAAAATAAGAATTTCACACCCAAACTTCATTCTAATTTAGCATAAGAATTTTATATTTATGTCTCCAAAGATCCTTGGAAAAATTCAGGAATAATTCTGTGAACATTTTAACAGCTGCATCTTTTGATCGTATTATGGTAGGCTTGCATAGAAGCCTACTTTTCACTTTTTTTTTTTAATTTATGAAAAAATATTGTTGAGGTCATTAGCTAAATGATGTAACAATTTCAGTGAAAAAAAAATTATGGTGGAGGTTTTAAGGCATTACCTTTTTTTTAAGACATATTTTCCTGCTTATTTTTTTCCTGCAATCACCAGAGATCTTAGTTCAATTCCACTTGCAAACTACCATGACCAGCAGTTTGAACTTGAATGTCCACTTTCTTTCAGTGACAAGTGTCTTTGTGGATATATATTCTTCTTAAGATTTGATTAACTAAACCATAAATATTTATCATTTGCTTGAGTAATGAAGCTGGGGATTGAAAACTAAGGCACAGTTGTGTTTTTGCTCATCTAGATGGAATTTGTTTTAGAAGTGACTGCTACTAAACAGCTCCATTCTATGCCTGCAAATTTATTTAAAATCCTCTGCCCCATTGAAATATTCTCTTGGTCTCAGGGGTTGTTTTTGCCCATGGTGAAAACTGGAAGGTGATGCGAAGGTTTACCCTGACAGCCTTACGAGACTTTGGGATGGGCAAAAAGGCCATTGAGGATCGAATCGTGGAGGAGTACGGGCACCTGGCAGACTCCATCGCCTCCCAGGAAGGTGGGTGGGTCTCAGAACCTCTGCTGGCTAGAGTGACTCTGAGATACGTTCAAGCTTCTTTTTCCCAGCCTGGCCGTCGAAGGAGGAGTTAGGATTCTTCTGTTCTCGTTCTCAAGGTTATTATTTCTTATTTATAACATTCTTTCTCTGGCCTGCTGAGGTCTGTGTGGCAGGTCAGGTTGAGGCACTCTGACTGCCTTGGGGCAGTGTTATCTTTTTATACTAAAAACTACATGTGCATTATTTACCATACCTTCCCAATACCTATCACCTATGTTGGACAGTGAGTTTCTACATTAAATCAATCCAAAAGTGCTAACATCACAGCAGAAGATGGAGGCCAAGAAGAAGAAGGAGAAAGACTGGACATACCCAGATTCCTCCATCTTGCCTCCTGAACCCCCATTCTAAAAATCCCAAAAAATCTATTTTTCACCCCATGACAAACTAACTATTATTCTACTTAAACTCTCTTGACTTGTAGTTCTTCATATAAAGGCTGGTAATTGTTTTTCCATGAGTCAAGATCAAGGTCACAGGTGTCTTGGGCTCTGTGCCAAGGTTTCTGAGCCCCCTGAGCAGGGGCTTGAGTCCTCCAGGGCAGTCAGAGGAATTTCCTGGGTTCCAACATGTGAGCTGTTCATTCTGCAAACCCATGGAATCACAGAGTCACCGAATGGTTTGGGTTCAAAGGGACCTTAAAACTCATCCAGCTCCACACCCTTCCATGGGCAGAGACACCTTCCCCTACCCCAGGCTGCTCCAAGCCCTGTCCAGCCTGGCCTGGAACACCTCCAGGAGTGGGGCAGCCACAGCTTCTCTGGGCTGCCTGTGCCAGGGCCTCACTACCTCTAAGGTTTGTCCAAGTATGCAAAGGCTTTTTGAGCCTTCTCAAGTTCAGACCTTTTTAGGAAATGTACACCAGTCTGATGAATTTGTCTCCTCTGGCATTTTTGTGTCCTGCTATGGTATTCTGACATTGGATAATAATCAATGTTAGCAATCAATCATAAATAAATAGCAATATTTAATAATAAACTTATATTTACAAATTACATCTCTTCATTACAATGTAACAAATTCTCTTGTTCCTTGTCTAGGAAATCCCATTGATGCCAGCAAAATAATTAATGCAGCAGTTGCTAATATAATTGTGTCAATACTGCTTGGAAAACGATTTGACTACAAAGACCCCAGATTTGTGAAACTTGTAAATATGACCAATGAAAACATGAGGCTTGCTGGGAAACCTTTAGTCACGGTAATGATTCACGTTTATGTTGCTGTTCCACTGCATGCCAATAGCAATACTGGTGATCAGTTTCTTCTATTAAACAGGAAAATCTTAGACTTTGAGAGATAATTGGTTTATAAAGCACTTTCTTGGACAAAAAAACATTGAGAGACAGTTTGGGAATCATGAAGTCAGCAATCGAGCCCCCAGTCTCCCAAAAACATATTTAGGATAGAGTTTGATGAGTGCTAGTGAGTGAAAAATACCTACGTATATTTGCATGCAATGCTGACACACCCTGGATTGATTTATGTTTATCTAGGTTATGAAAAAGGAAAAAAAAATGTTAGTGGAAGAGATGGCCAAAACAATACATAAAGCTGCTGGCCAACATTTCCATCTGCCTGGTGGCAGCTTGAAGCAGTTTGAGCCTGACAGCTACACTACTCCAGAAATATAGTAATTTTACAAGATTTTTACATCTATTTGGTGGTCCTTGATGAATTTTCTACCACAATTCATCCACTCAGTTTTTCATGTTCCTAAAAACAAACTATTAATCTTAAATTTTTTGACTTTGTATCTACAAGGAAGGCCAAATGTTGTTAATTTGTTTCTGTAGTGTTTTCAGAGCTCTGGCTGATAAACTCTCTCTAACAACTTCCACTCTCATAGGTGTACAATATCTTCCCATACCTTGGATTCCTCCTAAGGGCTAACAAGGCTCTCCTTCGAAACAGAGATGAATTCCATGATTTCGTACGAGTTACTTTTGTAGAGAACCTCAAAAACCTGGACAAAAATGACCAAAGAAGTTTTATTGATGCCTTCCTTGTTAAACAGCAGGAGGTAACTGAGTATTTTCTTGCTAAATCCATCTCTTATGATTCTATGAAGACATTTGGAATTTTCTTTACGAAGTCCTTACAATTACCTGAATTTCTTTAGGGAAGCTGTCTTTGAGAAAATACATATGATAAAGTGGTAGAGTTGAACAGATACTTCATGATGTTGAAATTCCAGCCTCTTTTAATCAATGAACATTTATCCTTATTTATTTTCTTCAGACTGTAGAAATATATTTACCAAGGCTGCATCTTTTTATCTACTCTCTCTGTTCTCCTACTTCTTCTGGCTCTTTTGAAAACATAACACATAACAGAATGGAATCACTACCTGGGCTTTACTGGGACTTATTTGGGGTCTCTGATATGGCTGGGTCACCTTCCCCATGGGGAAGGCAGTTCCCTTTGCAGATGGTCCCAGTAAATACAGAGATAAGTCAGCACTCTCCTCCAGGCACAAGCCCAAAGCTCTTCCTTGTCTTTCACACTTTTTTAAAATATAGGATTTATATCTTAGCAAATATTTATTTACATAAATTGCATTTTCACATGGAAAGCTTTGAGTTTTCATCCTTTTATCTCAACAACTTTTTTCAGGAGAAATCCACTACCAATGGGTATTTCCATAATGGCAACTTGCTAAGCCTGGTGAGCAATTTGTTTACTGCTGGTGTTGAGACCATTTCCACCACACTAAACTGGGGCTTTCTGCTGATGCTAAAGTACCCTGAAATCCAGAGTAAGTGGTTTAATGATAGATACTGTTACACTCAGGGAATTAGTGACCAAACAGGAACGTGGAGGATCAACACATCTGTTAATAGGCCAAATTACAAAAAGCAAAGATTCCAGCCAATTACTGTCTCTGTGCCCCCTGGTTCAGATCCAGTGGGAATCTCAGTGGCTGGCCAGCAGCAGAACACAGAGTTCATACAGGCCAGGCCCTCTGCTTAGGGAAATCTCATTAATTAGTAAGTAAAGAGCTGTCCTGTGTTGCACAATGATTTTGTTCCAGATTTCCCTCAGAAACTGTCAATAAACCAAAGGTCTATGCAGATGTTAAATGAACTGTACTGAGGTTTTAGGGACCTGAGAAGATTCATGGAATGGCCTTTGTCTGGCATCTCCATTCCAGCTGATGGCACAGGGTTGTTTGGAGTCAAATGGGGTTTTTGAGACAACCCTTGGACAGAACACAGATGTTTAGACAGAAGAGATGGCAGAAAAAAAGTCTTTAGGTTTCTTGTTAGTAAAGAATCAAACACTGTAGTCCTGTTCACCTCCCATTATTTCTGAAAGGAAAAAAGATTTTTGGAGAATTTATGGTTTGTACTCCAGATCTATTATACTTTAAATCAGTAAAGCACACTGTGTCTCAGGAGTGAATGAGTCATTGCATCTTAGAGTTGATTCTTTCTTCAGAAAAGGTCCAAGACGAGATAGAGCAAGTGATAGGGTCCAACCCCCCACGGATGGAGCACCGAGCTCAGATGCCATACACAGATGCTGTCATCCATGAAATTCAGAGGTTTGCCAATATCCTGCCACTGGATTTGCCTCATGAGACTGCTGCAGATGTCACCCTCCACGGCTATTTCATCCCCAAGGTGAGATCCCTACAGGATTGCTTCTTTTAACACTTCTGCTTTCTGAATTTGTCCAGGAATTCATTCCACTGTCCTATTTTGCAGGGAACCTACATCATCCCTTTACTGACCTCAGTCCTGAAAGACGAGTCGCAGTGGGAGAAACCAGACATGTTCTACCCTGAGCACTTCCTTGATGCCAGTGGGAAATTTGTGAAGAAAGATGCTTTCATGCCTTTCTCAGCAGGTGCTTTCTCTTTTATATTTACACAGAACACACAGCGAAGATGCTTCTGTACATTCCTGCTTCATTTTTCCATGTCCCTTTTAAAAAGTCACAAAAAATGTCAGCTGGGTCAAGATTCCAAACAGTGTGACAACAAGAAACCCCCAAATTCCGTGTAAAATCAAAGGACAGAAGGGGCTTGCCCTTTGAGGCTTCCCCAGAGTGTGACATTCACCTGAATTTACACACCTACACCATTTGCCAAATCATGGGAGATTCCAACCCTGCTCCTTCTCTGGCATTTCTCCTGCTTTGCAGGTTCTGTAATTGCCCTTTTTCAGTTCCCATACATCAGTCTCTGGCTAATTTATCTGTCATATCCACAACACTCTCCATTTTTTTATCAACCCTATTTGTATATTTTCAACTCTCTATGATCTTTGAATAAGATTTTTTCTTGTCATACTCACCATCCAGTACACAAAATTTTTTTCTTTCTTTTTCTTCTTTCTTTTTAGAAGAACTTATGACACTTCCACTTCCCACGTCTTCTTTTTCAGACTTAAGCCTAGATGTCCCAGCTGAAAGCACATCCAGGGAGTGTCAGGTCTGGGCATTCCCTGGAGGGTTTTTTTCATATCACAGCCATGCAATAGCTCTCCATTTTTTGTCACACAGGGGTGTTAACTCCAAATTTTAGTTCAGGTTTTTCTTAGTTCTTGAATCATCATGCTATGAATAAGGCAGCTTACTAGCTATTGGATTTTACAGAACTTACAGCCCTTTTGAATATTCATAGAATATCTCCTCCACCTTGCTTCTCACTCCCACTCTGGCCAGCATTTGTGAATCTTCAAGGAAATTTACTGACAAATTTTAGTATAAAAAATTGCCTATGAGTTGACTAATAGACCCAAAGTCTAGACTAGACCAGTTGGTTTGGGATCCAAAAATTCAGCCAAGTAGAAGAAAATGGTGAAAATAAACTAAAAATTCAGATTTTATTGAAACTGGAGTTAAGGAATTCAGACTACATTTCCATATATTTTTCTCCAAATGCAAGCATTTAGACAAAGGAAAATAAAAACCCATCACCAGCTGGCATTGGTATGATACTTCTGAAGACCAAAATTCCTCTTTCTCTGTTAACTTGTACCCAAAAGAGTTTTAAAACGTGTTCTTTATTCATACCTAGGCTATAACATTCAAATGTTCCTGGATTCCCACTGACCTTTTACAGGTCAAGAGATGATAAAAGGGGCTTTTTTCTTCCAATACTGAAGAAGCAGCTCACTGATTTTCTTGTGGTCCTTTTGCCTTTTGTTCCAGGGCGGAGGATCTGTGCTGGGGAGACTCTTGCCAAAATGGAGCTCTTCCTCTTCTTCACCAGTCTCCTGCAGAGGTTCAACTTCCTCCCTCCACCTGGAGTTTCCAATTCAGACCTGGACCTCAGCCCTGCCATTTCCTTTAATGTCACCCCTAAACCCTATAAAATGTGTGCTGTAGCACGTTCCTAGAGCTCTAATCCATTGTGTGCTAAAATGTTTAAATCATTTTTCCATGGCATCTGTCTTATTAATTCTTTAACCAAAACAATCCATATTTCAATTGAGGTTTCCAGTACTTCTAAACCAAAGTGGTGTTCTTTTATTTTTTGGGAGAGGGCAGAAATGGACCAGAACTGTGAAGTAATTGATGGCTCATGGATTAATCTCTTAGATCACCTAATCATGGCTAAATAGTACAGGCTTTCAGCCTTTCTATTCTTGCTGCAATGTTCACCGTTTGTTGAAAGCATATCCTAAAAAATGCTCCCAAGTCCAGGTTTTTCCCAAAAGACATATGGACTATGAAGCTGTGCTTAGGTTTTACAAGGAGATAAATGTGGGATGTTCAGAGTTTCAGGCTGTCAGAACAGAAGGGCTGTTTGATCTTGGCAGTCAGCTGGGTTTGAAGCTGGACTGGATATCCTGATGTTCTCCAGTGCCTCAGTGCAGCTTCTTCCCTTGGCTCTTCTCCCTACTCCATTTCCATATGCAAAGAAATCACAATCTGTACTTGTAGATCACTTCTGAGGAAAAACCTTAAGCCAAGCTGACCTAAATCCAGAAGGTCTTTAAGATTTTCCCTGAGTATTCCTTAAATGGATAAACTCAGTACATAAAGCATACACACACAAGAAAATTTCTTACCTACTTAAAGGCAAGGTTTGTGAAATTGAAGTTTCAGGTCACAGCTCCACACACAGATTAACAGTGAACCTTCTGGAAGAGGCCTGAAATCTCATCAAAACCAACAATCTGACCATTCTGCAACTCTGTCCAAGAGCATCCACCGTCAAGTCAAGCTAAGAGCACTCCTAAATATCTGGATTTATGTTCCCTGGTTCATGTTACCCTGTTTATGTGTGCTTGACAACCCAAAAGTAACAACACCCACAGCCAGCCTATCATAGCCACCCAGTGTCGGGGAAAAAAAGTAATTATGAGTTGCCTCTGTATCTATCCAGCGCTGTAATGCAGCAGCTCATTCTTCAGTTATTATTTCAACTTCCTTGTGTGGAAGCTGAATCTGACTCCTACTCACTGCCCTTCTCCACACTTTCTTTTCAAAATTAAAAACTCTCAAAAAGGCAAAGGTCTCTATGTGGTTCAGGAAGTTCAAAACCCACACAAGAAATCACCCTTAATGAAAGCAAAGGGGTATATCTTTACTTAACCTTTTCCTGGCATGCAGGAAAATCTTTAACCCATGCTCTGGATTAAATTATGTTGGGGTAATGGTTATATCAGTAACTGCTCCCCTTGCCAGGTGATAACAAATTTGAGAAATACTTCTCAATAATTATATTCTTTTTCCTGTGATTCAGTATAAAGCAAGTACTTTGTCTGGTTTTCCTGATCCTACATGGTTTAGGTAATCCCGTGAGGAGTAGAGAGCTGGACTCAGAGATCCTTACAGGTTAATTCCAACTTGAGATAGTCCATGATGCTCACTCCAGAGAGGCTTTCAAGCCCTCATAGAAGAAAGATAATTAGCTTTTGTCTCATTAATGAGTAGCAGCAGCTTGTAAACAGTAGAACAAGAGTTTATGAAACAAGTCAGTGTAAAGAGCACTGCTATCTTTCAGCAAGTAATTTAACCTGAGAAAGTATTTCATGTTGTTTGATGTTGGCGTTTTTATTAAGTAACCAAAATGTAAAAGCAATTTTGTACATTTGATAAAAATTATTCTCTTTTCTTCAATTGGGGGTTTTTGTTGAAAAATAGTAAGAAAGTTGTACAGGGGATGTACAACTGATTATTAGATAAGCTTATTTTTACTACCTGTTTCAGGTTTAAACTCTCAAATAAAAACTACTTTCGTAGAAGACATGGACTTCAGTGATTTACAGATAAAGAAGTGCAAATAGAATGGAATAGTTCCCTTATTCTGTAAAAACACTGAAATAATCCAGGATCCATTTCCCTCTATTTTCCTATGACAGGATATATCATCATTAGAAATCATCACAGTTCAAAAAAACCCCAAAAAACCTTGGCAGATGACTTAAATCACTTGAGTCCCAAAATGTATCTACACATTTATATACCAATGTTAATAGAAAATGTTTCAACAGAAATGCAGCAGTCACAACAGGAAGGCCATTAGGAAGAAAGCAAACTCAGGATGGAGACTCCACATATTTTGGCTTCTCAAAGCAAATCCACCTTCTCATAGCTCTTTTCAACAAGGGTTAACAAGTTCTTCAAGTCAAGTGACTGCTGAATAGCATTCATATCCTTTAAAAGGTCCTTCTGATTCTTTACCTTCAAAATTTCCTCCTAAAGAAGGAAAGAATCATAGACAACAAATAAAAAAAACAGCTTTTGTCAAGCGCAACAGGAATTTCACCTTCATGTAGCCCAGCTACAGTTTAAACCAAAAAGGATCCAAAGTCACAGAATGAGTCTTCCCTCCAGCAACTATAGATATATTTCAGAAATTACAAGTTCCCTAGGGCCATAGGGTTTCTAGGAAAAGACAGGTGATATTTTAAATCATAAGATCACAGAACTGTTTGAGTCAGAAGAGGCATTAAAGATCAGCTTGTTCCAAGCCCCTGCCATGGGCAGGGCCACCTCCCACAAGCTTCCACTATCCCAGGATGCTCAGAGCCCCATCCAACCTGGCCTTGAACACTTTCAGGGATGAGGTGGGTTCTTAGGGTTTTGTCCTGGTTTTAAATCAGAAGTATATAGTTCTCAATGAAAAGAACAAAAATATAACACAGAAAATGAAAATATATTCAAATTTTCTGAATTTTCAGAATGGCCCCCTCTGGCAGAGGTTAAGGGATAAAAGCACATTGTGTTGCCTTCCTCCTCATAACCAAAGTGTCTCTGAAAAGACAAATATATATTCCACACTCACCTGCAAAGTGGGTGCCTGCAAACTGCGCTTGGGGAGTTCTGGAAGCTGGAGTGTTCCACTGATATTTTCCTGGAATACCTAGAAAAAGAAGAAGAGAATGAAGACACAATCCAAACCCCCAAATATCAGGCACACAAGTAGGAAAATAACCTGTCACTATCCAACTTCTGAAACCAAACTTAATTCTGCAGCTGAAGTTGGAAAGCTCTAGAAGATCCATTCCCAAAAGCACATGAGGCCTTTCTTAAATGACACTGCTTGAGAAACAGCTTGTTTGAAAAAGCTCTGGAAGTCAGCTCGTTCCTCTAGGTTATAGGAATACAAAGTATTTATTTTATATATTTATTTATATTTATTTATTTTTTTATACCTTCCTGGCACCTTTTTCATCTTCCTCTAACTGGTTTTTGAGCACCTTGATTTTGTACTGCAGCTGCTGTATGTTTTCCTCAATGCGCTCCGCTGATCGCTCTGCTTCATTTATTTCTTCCTAAAACAAAACCAAGACAAAACCAGAAGAAAATTTGCTTTAGAAATGGTGAATCTTTCCCACAGAACACACTGAGTCACTGAAAAAACATCCAAAAAGAGACAGTGCTTTGCAGCAAAGGTGACTGACAATGATGAGCACTTGGACACTCCTCCACAAGAGCACAGGCATGATCAGCAGTGTGGTAAGGTAATTTCTTCCCTTCCTTGCTTTTCAAACCTGCAGATGTTCCAAAGACTCCTCATTTGTCTCAAGCATTTGTTTCTCTGCCATTTGAAGGCCCAGGATATTCTTCAGGTTGCCCAGCTTCCCTGGAGGCACATTTAAAGTCTTGAAACTTCTCAGTACCCTTCAATAACAGAAAAAGGAAAGTATTACTTGTTTGGAGTTCTTTGCAAAGCAAAAAGAAAATTATGGGGAAAGATTAATCTCACTATAGTTTTAAACTTAATTGCTGTCAGTGAAGTAAATGATTGCAGAGGGAAAAAAAACCTGCCTTGAATTGTTTTCCAAAATCATGTGGAGTCAGTGTCCAAGGAAAGCACCAGGAACAAGAAATCCCAAAATTCTCACACCTGCTATTGCACTGACCTTGTGTGGTTTATATTCCACTGGCCTCTACACTCCTGACTATAAACAGACATTAATTAATATTTTCCTAATATTTTCCCAGTTCTGACCTTTCTGCTTTTCAAATTAATTTCTAAGAGGAGAATTTGCAACTACTTCCAAATGATGAACATTTTAATAAAACCTGGAAATGCTTTTATGAAACATGATGTATAGCTTTCTCCATATATCAAAATCTATATAGTTAGACATATATATATGTCAGAGGACAGTTTTAGCTCACCCTCAAAGTACGGTACAAAAAAACTGGGTAGAAGAAATCTTTTCTCTCCCTCTTTCCTTTTAATTTATAATTTCTTACCTGTTTTTCAGTACATTGAGGTGCTTCTGAACATCATCCTTTCCCTCCCTCTGTTGGGACAAAACAGATCTGGAAAGAAAACACAGGCAGAATTTCCATCACAAAGCGTGCAAGCACAGAGAACACATCAAAAAACACACTGACTTTCAGTTCAAGTAATACTATGATTTTTTACTTTGTTCCTTGAGGAAAAAAAAGAAGAACCACCAGGGTGTTTGGCACTTACAGTACTACTGAATCCACTATATTTTCCAGGAACAGCCTACTGTTGTCTGAGAGAGGCTGCCAAGATCTTACTGCAGCACTGGACAGCTTCACCTTTTTTGAAGAACCATTTTCTCCTGTTATAACAAAGGGAAAAGGGAAATATGACTTGTCAAACCTGGACAGACAGCATTGTGACTCAGTTCAGTCAGACTGGAGTCAAAGGTATAAAAGAGTTCAGATTTAACAGCAAAGAACAGGACCCTACCTGCAGGGGAAGAGTCCTTCAGTTCCTTAACTCCCCTTTTGCCTGTCTGAGGGACCTGCTGAAGGGAAAAATTTACAGCAAATGTGGCAATTTTGAGACATCCTCTGCTGTGCAATCATTCATCTAGTTCTAGGAACTCACTATGCCAGTGTCTAACAAAAGACTTTGAGCACAAAAAATCCCCAAAAAGCTTTACTGAAGACTGCTCAAAAGACCTCTTCACAGGAGGTTTAAACTGTAGCTGGGCTACATGAAGGTGAAATTCCTCTTCACTGGGCATTTCCTCGAGAGGACTATTCTTAGTTAATTAATTATTCTCTATAAATTCCAATTTAAAAAATAGGAAAAAATACCTCTTTCCCTTTCCCCTTCCAAAACAAAGAATACCTGTCTTTTTTGACCTTGTTTTCTTCCTTGTTCATCTGCTCCCTTTTTTTTGCTAGAAGGCACTTGCTGATTTTTTGATTTAGAAGGATTTTTTGCTGATTTCCCACCACTTGGTTTCCCCATTTTATTGGAAGATGTGTGGCAGGGTTTCATTATCTGTAAACCAATGGGAACAGGAGGAAACAAAGACAAAATTATAATCCATCAATTACAACCCATACAGTGCAAACCATACTTTAAAAAACAAAAAAGAAAAAAAAGGAAATTGGGCTCAACCCAATAAACCCCAAATGAGCCTAAATGATATGAAATGTTTGAATACTTGCTAACCTAGAGCCCAAAATCCTGTAAATTTACATAAATGTATAATCACTAAAAAAGCACCCCCATTTGGAAGATGCCTCTGCCTATGGCAGGGAGTTGGAAATGGATGATATTTAAGGCATCTTCCAACACAAACCACTCTGTGATTTATCTTTCTAATTTTCAGTGCAGAGAACCAATTACCAGAACTTTTTACCTTAGCACGTAAGTACAGTGGTCTCTGATGCAGTTTAAATCTACAGTTTCTTTTCTTACCATACAAACAGAGGGAAAAGGTGTCACACACAGATGGGAGTAGCCACAAACGCCACCACCCTTCTCGTCTCTCAAGCACCACGACTCAGATTTATTCAGCTTTTCACTCACCCCCCTCAGGCCACTCTTTCCTCACTCAGGTCCTGTTACTTCTCACCAAGAAAATGTCCAAATTGACAGCAGACAAATAAGCCTCGGCCGGGCTAGTGAGACCTAAAACAGGTAAACAAACCATATGCCAGGTAAACAAACTCCACACCAGCTAAACAAGCCTTAAAACAAGCAAATAAACCCTGCATGTCCCCTCCTCCATAACTACCCATGTTGTGGGACAGCCGTCACAGCGGACCGCAAATAAGGTATGGACTACAACTCCCAGCATGCATCGCTCCCCGTCGCCGCCTAGGACTTTCTCCTCCATCGCAGTGCATGCTGGGAGTTGTAGTCCCCAACCATACGCCTTCACATCCCCAAAGGCCTGCTCCCCGGTCCTGCCGGATAGCATCATGGACAACACCTCCACAAACCCTTCCTCTCCTCCCGGCTCATGTCGCCCCAAACCTCACCTTCCCGGCGCTGCCTCCCCCTCCTCTGCGCTGCCGCCGGCCCCGCCTCAGCCCGCCGGGACGCTACCAAACAAACCCGCGCTTTCCGCGGCGCACGCGCAACGCCGCTCCCTGCCATCGCGCGTGCGCAGGGGCGGCGCGCTGACGGAGGGGCCGGTGGCAGGTAACGGGGGGATCCCATCGCTGGTCCTGATCCCGATCCCTTTCCATGGCCCCGTCCATGCCCGGAGCCCACAGCCCTGCCCCTGTCCTCGTCCTTATCCCCTGTCCCAGCTCCCGGCACGGCCCTCCGTCCCCATTGGCCGCCCGAGGGGCGTGTTGGGGGCGGGCGCTGGCGGCGGGCGCTGTCCCGGGACGGAGAGCGGAGCGTTCCTGTCCGGCTGTGGGTGCTGGGGAGAGAGAGGTGTGGAGAGAGGGTGACAGGGCGGGGATGGGAGATGGGCAGAGAGGAATTGTCGGAAACTGAGCACGGGTAAATGCAGCGTCCAGCTCCGGGGCAGAAATAATCCCGGCGTGCGTTAGGAAGAGCATTGCCAGCAGGAAGGTGATCTTGCCCCCCTGCTCAGCCCTGCTGAGGCACATATGGGGTGCTGTGTCCAATTCTGGGCTTCTCAGGACAAGACAGACATGGGCTGCTGGAGTGAGTCCAGTGCTGGGTGGCAAAGATGATGGAGGGACTGGAGCATCTCCCTGAGGAGGAAAGGCTGAGGGAGCTGGGGCTGTTCAGCCTGGAGAGGAGACACAGCTGAGAGGGGCTCTCAGCCCTGGGTGTCCCTGTGTGCAGGGAGGGCTCAGAGCAGGGCCCAGCAGTGGCACCAGGGGAACGGCCAGGGACTGATCCCAGCAAGTTCCACCTGGACACGAGGAAGAACTTATTTGCTATGCAATGTCTGAACACTGAACAGACACCAGAGAGGCTGTAGAGTCTCCCTCATTGGGGTTATTCCAGAGCTGTCTGGAGACATGCCCTGTGCTCTGGGATGACCCTGCTTGACCAGGGAGGTTGGATCAGATGAGCCACTGTGATCCCTTCCAACCTGACCCATCCTGTGACCCATGAAGAGGTGTGGGCACAGGTTGCCTTCCATCCTGGCTGCAGCATCACATCCCTGCAGGGCACGAGTGCTCCTCAGAAGCTCCTCTGTGCCACTCAGGTTATAGGTATACCACACTTAGCATTTATAGGCATACCACACTTAGCATATGTATTATTAAAGCAAATGTTTGGAGAGTGTTGCTGCAGTGATAGAGGTGTTTTCCTGTATCTCATAAAGGGATTCTCATAAATGTGTCAGGGAAGTTTGTATTTCTTGGGAGTTGTGAAAGAGATGAGAGAGTGAGGAAGTGACTGACCCTTGGAGCTAAGCTATAAAGGGTTTGTTTTTGTAAGAAAGGGCAAGGATAGGGTATGGAGAGCAGAAGCAAAGGTGCTTACAGCTTTTCGGAGTTACTGAACTCACAGACTGGTTTGAGTTGGAAAGGACCTGAAGATCATCTCATTCCAACCTCTGCCATGGGCAGGGACATCTTCCATTAGACTAGGTTGCTCCAAGCTACATCCAGCCTAGCCTTGGACACTTCCTCGGGTTGGGCAGCCGCAGCTTCTCTGGCAACCTGTGCCAGGGCCTCACCACCCTCACAGGGAATTGTTCACATTGTTGCACCATCAGTCTCATGCAGGATGGAACAAGCTCTGTGTTCTCACACACCACATTTTTTTTCTCCTTTCTTTTTCAACCTATCTCTAGTTTCCATCCAGCCCAAGCCATCTTTTCCAAAGTGTATGATTATGTCAGCAACTTTCTGACAGCTCACTTCCTGCAGAGTGCCTCCTTGATGTTGGATACTGGGAAGAAATTCTGTGAGGGTGGTGAGGCACTGGCACAGGTTGCCCAGAG